>NW_019738882.1:239767-272712 GCF_002891405.2 Cryptotermes secundus
CTCTAAATGGAAGAAATATTCCATTTGTAAATAGTGCAAAATATCTAGGTGTAATCTTCGATAAGAGAGTGACTTGGAGATTACACATAGAAATGATCGAAGCCAAGGCCTTCAGAACATTCATTAGATTGTACTCCCTATTAAAAAATGAGCGATTGAGCGCTAACATTAAACTAACCCTCCATAAAGCTCTTATTAGATCCGTAATGACTTATGCTAGTCCCGCCTGGGAGTTAGAGGCAGACACTCATCTAGTGAAATTGCAGCGCCTGCAAAACAAGGTTCTCCGCACGATTGGCAATTTTCCAAGGCGCACACCGGTCCGCGATTTGCACATGGCATTCAAAATCCCATACGTATATGATTACATAACAAAATTATGCAGGCAACAAGCAGAAGTCATACAAAATCATGATAATGAGAATGTTCGCAACATCGGACAAGGCGAAGCCCGCCACAGAAAGTATAAGAGGCTTAAACTTGGCGGCGGTCAGGCATACGGCCATTCAAGTGACTAGACTACCGTGGTAGCTAATAATACTAGGAAATATATATATAAAAGGGCATAATCTGCTGTACCTAGCCTGGACTAACAGAGGCTGTGTATATATTGTAATTTAAATAAGAAATAAGTGTGTATTGTAAATATGTGTAAATACAGTGGACTTATTAATACAGACTGACTAACAAATTACAGACCCGACCTCTCGTCAGAGAGGGCGCTACACATAGACAAGACAGTAACTTTCATTCAAAGCTCGACACCAAGACAGGCAGACTGACTGATCGTCAGTTGCAACGTGACTCTGACTCTGAGATGATACAGCATCAAATGGTTGATGAATGGTACACGTGACAAGATACAGAAAGAAGCGGTCATAGCCAAATCAAGATACCATCATGGCAAATACCTGAAGGGACTGACGAAAACCACGGAAAACCTTAGTCGTGTTCGTCACGATTTTGGTGATTGTGACTTGAAGTCCAGGTTGAGATTCGAACCGAGCATCTCCAAATACAAGCATAGAGTGTTACCACTGACTAATTCTAAGTGTAGGATTAATTGGATTAATGAAGGGTTAATCGAACGGGGAAGCACAATAAGTCATTGTAGGGCACGGTGCAAGGGTCGGATTATTATGGCCCACCTCTGATACATTCATCAAACCATTCATACCACCAACCAACCTACTCAGTCATTCTTCAATACACAGTGTCACTAACCCACAGAGCAGCGAAAAGGAATAAGTACAAAGCCTAACTTAATTTCAGTGTAAACCAGGTGTATGTATCTTCTGGGTAAAGAGAATGCCATTATTTTTATTGAATTACATGTATTCCACAAATCCCCAAAATACCTCAGACCTTACTTATGTGCGGAGAAATTTGCGTTTCAGTCAAGATAACCGCTCTTCACTGTAACCTGCCCACATGCACTTATACTTTGACCCCGCCCCCATCACCAGAGGCATCAGTTACTGACAATTACATTCTTGAGTAAACACCTGCGTGACCCGCCTGCACTCATAACCTGATGGCCTTGATCCACATAGAGGCCAACTGTTATGTCCTTGGGTAAAAGAATTTGCGTATGTACTGGCAATGTAAAGGAAAGAATATGAATGGATGTATGCTACACTTCTTTTCCATTAATTCTGGCAATAAGCTACATTGGCTCAAACTTCATTATATCAGAAATTTAGTTCCAAATAGAACACAGGTATCATGAAGATAAGCCACAAATCAGTTCAGTCAGTGGTCAAACTCGTGAGTTAAAAGTAAATAACTGAACTGCTAAGAGATGATTGCTGTTGAAGGCATTTTCTGAATCAGAGTTTTATCCTTTATTGACATTGCTGGTTGAACAATAAGAATTTACTGTGTTTAGCCACTGTGAGAACTTATGATTTTATAGCAGTTCTTAATTTCTGTAAAAGACAAGTAGGAGAATGTCTAAAGAGAACTTACGTACCCCTACTGTTTTCATTTTTTTAAAATTAAGGTGCTTGTAATAACTAAGTATTCAGTTTGAATACATCTGCAAGTGGTTAACACCTCCTATTTCATATTATCTCAAAGATATTTAGTGCACAAAAAAGTCATTATTAAATGTCTCTAATCTAAATTAAGAATGAAATGGCTAGTATTCTTAAAATTTTCAAGTAGCAAATTTCATGAAACTGCAACCAGCAGTTCTAGAGTTGTTCCAGCTTAACGATTGGCTCAGCAAACTTAGCACACATTCCAGAGGGTTATGAACAAGAGTAGTAAGACTGGATCAAGGAAGAGGTTGTCTCTGGAAACTGCAGTTAGACGTGGGCACTAATTGCATTTGACATCATTCAGAATATTGAAGATATATGGGGGAGTGGAGGTGTAGCTCCACCTTTTTTGATCTCAGCACTAGGAGGTGAGTGGTCAGCTTCACGCCCCTGCTGCTTTACTCCCAGGTAAAGAGCCCCTGGTACACACTGGATAGGTGGCTGGGTGGGCCTCAGTCTGGACACTGGAGAAGAGAAAAATCTAACACTGCTGGGAATCAAACACTGGCCATTCTCAGTGTGATCAGTTATTGACATGGTCATATGCAGGACTCTTTGATTTACTGTAATGCTCTTTAAAATTCTCTCAATAAACTCATAAGGTTGGCTTGCATTTTGATTTACATATTGTATCTAATTTGATTATTTATCTGGTTTGATAGTGTATGTTGTGTTACTGTTGTAGCAAATATGAATACCAAATAAAATGAATGAATGAATGAAAAGGCCATAGACTGTCACTTTACCGACTGAGCTATTCCACCTCCTGTGTATGCTGGTAATATGGATGTAATAAGTATTTTTGAAACTTATAAAATATGTGAAGGCCACTGATTGTTCTAATTGTAGGTTGAGACTGAAAAAAGGTGTCTTTGTTGTTCAGTGGTGAACTAGATAATGGTCATTATGCTGCTTCCTTTCCAGTTATATAAAGGGAAATGTTTCATATTTTTTATAAAATTTATTTATTATAAGCAAAGTTTGCCAAAAATGTGTCATGTAGAAGCATATTGTTATTCTATTAACTTTTAAACTCTGGACTTCTAACAGTGTTAGCTTGAACTGGCCACAATCTATTTAAATGCCCACTGCTGGAACGCGTTTAAATGTCAGTTCCTGTTAGGGCATTTACATTGTATTTAAAAATGCTATATCTAATACAATTTTAATGATAAATGAATGGAATTAACTTTGTTTTTATAAGAAAAGAACATAGTGCCGCATATTATAACGTAAGTTTTGAAAATATTTAGACAAAGAACTTATACTCTATTTTAAAATTTTTCTTGTAATTTTGATGCATACTGTAAAAATTGTTCCCTGCTTCTTCATAGAGTAGTTCTGCATTATAAAATCATTCCTGCTTCTAGCACTTGAAATATTTTCACATTCTCTGGTGCCATAAACCAGCTGGAAGCAATAAAATCATTTGGTTCTCTGCTGGGAAGTTTCAAATCTTTGTTGCTCTCTTCAAACATTCGAGACTTTTGACTAAAGGACAAAAAAGTGAAGACATTGTAGCTTGAGGAAGGTTACAGGTCTATGTTCCGTTCTTCAGTGCCAAGCCCTTCCACTGCATTTGAGATAGAATATTGCCCTTTCTAAAGTTGTAAACAAACACATGCATCATAGCCAAGATACAGAGTGCAGTCAGTTTTCTGTGAGTTCATGGTTAATTTGAATATTGTAGTTTCATATCGTCATAAAATGGCAATGATACGTTGTTTGGAAGATGATGACATTGAAAGGCAGCTGAAGTGCACATGGGACTATGCATTTTTGGGTGCTACAGGAGGTACCATACGAAGGCAACATTCTGTTACATAACGTGGGGGGTGAACCCAGTATACACATCAAACAGATAACTATAACATGTTATGTACACTGATTTATACTCTATTTAAAACTGAATATATAGGATAGGGTGTTTGCTTCCACTAGCGGAGTTTAAATGCCTGACTGCACAAATCGGTGTACTTCGGCAACTTCAACCATACTCATCACTGTACCGACCGGTACACTTCGGATGTTAAAGGTTACGTTTGTTATCTTAGTATAAATGCCTTTCCAAAATTTTTCAAGTTACTGAGGTTAGATATTTTTGATGAACTTTATAACAATTCCTTGCTGAAATATCAATGGGTTTTATGCTAATCTTATTTACAAAACCCAAAGCTTGCCTGGATGCCCTGACTGTGTCCCCAACATTACGGAAGTCAGTTGTTTGCAGTAGTAATAGTACGGACAACCAGGGGACAGAGAAGAGGTTCCTGTGCTTTCCCTGCTTTCTGTCTTCTGGGATGACAACATGCAATCTCGTAGATCATTAGTAACATCTTAGAGGAATGTGCTACACTTACATAATATCCATTAAGCTGTACACTGGATTTCCATTAAGTGTCTAAGAACCTTTAATACAAAGAAGACAAATATTTCTCTTCTTTTACTTTTATTACATAAGTTTAATTTTATATATTACTAATGTGACATAACTGACAAAACTGTACATTATTTCGGTACCTTAATGATCAGAATTCAACATGTGTGCCAGAAACAGCAAAGATATCAGAAAATCAAACTCATGTTCTGTTGAAATTCAGCACTTCATTCTGTATACACAGTCACATCTATGCATGTAGAATTTACAGTTCAAACGGGGTTTAAAAATAAATTATATATATAAACACATGCAATGGAATCCCATTTAATGTTTCTTCATGATTTTCCTTTATGTAGTATAAAATTTCTAAGGCCCCAGACCCTTTATCTCACTGTTACATTTCTTCAATTAAATTTCCTCAGGTTAGTGTCCCCCACAGGTACATTAAATGAGAATTTCACTATATACATTTTAAGAACATATATTTCTTACATACTTTCCAGTTCCTAACTGTACATCACAAAGAAAGCACAGATAACATTCCCATTTACAAACATATGAGTAAGGCACAAGATTGGTGACTTTAAAAACTCTCAACCTCAAACAACTGAAATATTCTTGTTCACAATTTGAAGAGGAACAGAAAATAACTGTTCCCATGGTATCCTAATAGCTGACACTATGGACTCCAGAGTAGAATCAGAACCAAATTTTAAAGTCCATGATTCATCACTGCCTGCAGCTTCATCAAGGAAATGTAAAGTCAACTGGCACTGATCTTCCATCTCCTGTAAATCACAAGTACATGTCAGTCACACATAGTAGAGAACTCTTCAATTTTCTGTTAACAGTGAAATTAATTTAATAATTTTAAATGTAGTACACAATTAAGCTTTATTACAAAGATTGCCTTTAACAAATTACTGTAGCACCTGAACGGTCTGTATAGCCATATCAAAATATTCCCAACAAAAATCCTATTTTGCAGATTTCAGGTCCCTGCATTTGAGTTTCACTGCATCACTAAAATCAACACATTCAGAATGCATTCACCATCACACTTCAGCCTCTTGGACATAGGAATGGTACCCAAAATGGGAGAGAGAGAGAGAGAGAGAGAGAGAAAGAAAAAAAAGAGAAGGTTTCTAGAAGGTGGGGCGCTTGTAGTACAGTTCCTGAATCAGTATTCCGGCTGGTGTCAGAGAAGTTTGCGTTAGTGTTTGGTGAATTTTTATAATTTGTCTATTTTTAATGGCTGATTCACACGAACAATGTGCTGCTGTGAAGTTTTGTTTCCTTTTGGAGAAAACAGCAGCAGAAACGGTTATGCTACAAACAGCCTAGAAGGAAGCTGCCATGAGTAAAACACAAATAAATGAATGGTTCTCCCATTTCAAACGTGAAATGTCAACTGATAACCAACCTCGAAGTGGATGTCCTTCAACCGCCCGAACTGATTACAACGTGACAAAAATCTGTCAGATCATTCTAGAAGATTGCCGGAATTATTATTTGGAAGTTGCACATCGGTTTAAGGACAAGTCCCAATTTTTGGCAAGGTGGTGAATGGTTCTTTCATCATGACAATGTGCCTGCCCATAAAGCGCTGAGTGTGCAGTGATTTTTGACCAAAAATGGCATGACACCCTTGCCTTCCCCCGTACTCACCCAATCTTGCCCCGTGTGACGTTTTTTATTTCCTTGGATGAAAAGAGATCTCAAGGGAAAATGGTTTGCTGATGTTGATGATGTAAAGAAAAAAATGACAGAATTACTAAAAGGCATCACCAGCAATGTATTTAAAAATGTTTTGAGCAATGGGAAAAAAAAGTTGGGGAAGTGCACTGAATCAAATGGAGAGTACTTTGAAGGTTTGTTATGTAAAAAAAAATTCAGAATTTTTTATAAACAAATTCCGGTTTTTTCGGTCCCGCCTTGTACAGAGGGATGTCACTCAGGCTATAAATCAAGCATTACTTATTTTCCATTGTGTAATCTCTAATGTAGTTGAAATGTACTTCTTTTTATTTAATATTTTTTGTAACAGTCAAGTGTGAAGTTTCTGAACTTCTATTCCCTCACAGTTTCAAGGCCCTCATTTATGTCTAAGTCTTGTATCCCCATTCAACATCTGTGTTCTATATCTCAAGCAGCTGCCATTTGTTCCTCACATTCAGTGACACTATTACTGTCACTGGCTGCTGGAATTCATATTTTAACATGTTGGGTGTATAACGCGCGACAAGTAACTTCACGCCTTATTTGATATAGTGAATTTATTGAACACTCGCTCTCACAATTACACAATTCACAATTTTACAATTACTGCCATCTGCAGTATCACAATTACTTATCCTGTAGTCACCGCCATGAACTCAATACAACTGACTTCGGCAGCTGCTACAAATCAACTCCTTGGCGACTTCTTGATTCACACTGTCACTCTTGATCACAGACTCTCAGCACATTCTGCTCTGCCGGCTTTTTGTACCGCTCCCAGTTGCCTACGTCAACAGCGGTTTCCCGCGTTATGTCACAGTAGGAAGCGCTGCCACATCACCACAGGGGAGGGAGGCGGAGTGTTGACTGGCCTCTTACCGTGGCAGCGGCAGCGCTGTTACTTCACTGCTGGCAGGGGAAGGGGGTGTCCTGCATAGCGCAAATAGGTCGTACAGCTCCCTCCTTAAGGTTGTTCATCCTGAATAGCCTAACGATGCATCCCGGTTCCTTTTCTTTGAAGGCTCTTCTTGCAGTGTCTTCTGTTGCTTCGGCTACTCCTCTTGCAGCGACTATTCTCCAGCCGTTGCATCCTCCACTCCCTTCTTAGGACTGTTTGTCTCGAGCAATTCCAGGGTCCAGCGTTCGTCAGTCCATTCTCCAACCGCTACATCTGCTCCTTTTCTAAGACCAGCTCGTCTCGAGCGGTTTCCTGCTAACGTGCCAGAAGATCCAGTTGTATCACATTCATCCATCGCACATTCGCTCTCGCTCGGGAGCCCGGTACTTCTACGTTACTGGCTCCGACTCGATCTGTTGTTTCTTTTTCCTCTTTGGAGGGGGTCGACCCCTCCACAAAGTCCAATCCTTTCTTGTCCACAACTCAACAGTAGATCTGACCATTCACTTGGTGATCTCCAGTCATGCAGTTTTCGTGAAGTTGATGTCAAAATATCCAGTGCTTTTCACTTGTACCTTCTTCAGGTCTCGTTTCTCCACATATTGAGCTGTCTGCCGCCTAGGTCCTTCACTTCATTTCTGTGTTGTAGTTGCTGTCTTAAGCCTCGGTCCCTTATGCCAGTGTTGCATTCCAGGCCTTTCCAGAGTCTCTTCCCTAACGTCTGTTTCTTGGTGATTTTAGGTGCGACCTTATTCTTGTTTCGTCCCATTCGCTTGTGTCCTGCACAGTGTGTAATCTTCCTCATGGCTGCGGTTACTTCTTTCCGCAGTCCACAATTTCTTTGGGTCCAAGATTTCCTGAAGATGTTCCTCTTAGGCCATGCCACTGTTGCATGGCAGGACATCTTCCTCCTGGTTTTCTTCTGCCATGCCACTTCCATACGGCAGCTTGTCCTTCTGCGGGCGACGGCTGATTTCTTCTTGGGTCCAGAATTCTCCCATGTTGAGTTCTTCATATTTCGCTGGTTTCTGTCCGTACGCCTTTTCTTCTTCAGTTCTCCAACCGGCATTACTTTGGCGTCTTCCACGGGGACTTCTCGTTGTAGTGATACCTCAGGTTTCATGTCCACTAAGGTCGGCTCTTCTTCTTCTCGACATGCCTCCATCTCTTGGCAGGCCATCGTCCCTTCTCTGGTATTCGTTGTCTCAAACAGTACTGAGCGGAATTCTTCCTGCCAGGCTTTCACTCCCTGTCGCAGTTTTTCTTGACCAACTCTCCACTCCTCTCGGTCAGCCTCAATTATGGCCGGCCTTTCTTTCTTCCTTGTCGGTTTTCCTATTGGCCTCCGCCTTTTCTTGGTTGGGCTCTAATTTTGCCATGATTTCTTCTCTGTTGATCCTCAACCATTTTGTGGCAGTATAATCGTTGATGCACTCGTAAATTCAATTATTCGATGAGGCATGTTTAAGTTCAAAAGCACTTCTGACACCAAATTGTCACGTGTTGGGTAGGTCACGCAACAAGTAACTTCACACCTTATTTGATATAGCGAATTTATTGAACACTCACTCTCACAATTACACAATTCACAATTTTACAATTACTGCCATCTGCAGTATCATAATTACTTATCCTGTAGTCACTGCCATGCACTCGATACAACCGACTTCGGCGGCTGCTTGGTGACTTCTTGATTCACAATGTGTCACTCTTGATCACAGACAATCATCACATACTGCTCCGTCGGCTTTTTATACCGCTCCCTGTTGCCTATGTCAACAGCGGTTTCCCGTGTTATGTCACAGTGGGAAGCGCTGCCACGTCACCGCAGGGGAGAGAGGCGGAGTGTTGACTGGCCTGTTACTGTGGCAGCGGCAGCGCTGTTACTTCACCGCTGGCAGAGGAGGGGGGTGTTCTGCATAGTGCAAATATGTCACACTATTTTAAAAACTAATATACAGCATGTGCCAAAATGTGCAGTACTGAAACTTGTGCATCTCGTACGCACATGTGCATTTGTCGATGGGGCATAGATCCAGCCGCACATGTTCCCAGTAGTGAAAAGGAAGTTGTGTTGTGCAGTTGTTGGAAATGGGTTTTTTGATGGAGGGAAAAGTATTCATAGTTGAGTATTATTTCCACTCATACGGAAGAGGTCACCAGACAACTTGTTTCTTTGGTTTTGAGCGGCCAGATGTTATCGTCCAGAAACCGCTACATAGTACACGTGTGCCGCCTCAGCACATGGTATATTAGGCCCCTATTTCATTGAGGATGAGGAAGGCAATACTCTTACCGTCACCTAAGAATGCTACAGGGACATGGTGATCTGACCATTTCTTCGTGATTTGAGAAGGTTCTGTCATGCATACTGTACTTTATACTTTATACAGAATTTCTGCCACTTGACTACACAATCCATCACTTCCATCAGAACCAGCCTACAACTGCCTCAGTCTTTATCATCACTGTGAATAATGACACTGACGATGAACATTTTGAACACTTAAAACAACTTTAACCTTTACCAGTTGCGTGTCACATTATAGACAAAGCACGTACAGACGGTTCAGTTGACTGAGCACTGTACTGTTTGGATACTAATACTATTACTCCCAAGTGAAAGTGAGGCCGCCAACCCTGTAAAACTATGAGATTTAAGATCCCCTATTTCTGGATAATAAATTGGTATCGCTGAATTTAAATACTGCCACTAAACCTGCAGTAACAGAAAATTTAAAATCCAAGTTCCTAGATTATAAAGGCTATGATAAATTTCATGAGAATGAGCCAATGTTTGCCTAGTAATTTATAATGTAACTCATAACACAAGTGTGAGACTCATGCAAAATATGGCTTTGACAGACCTGTTTAATACTTTCAAGACTGAATATGATTCAGTATATAATTATCTGAATTCTTTCTGAAATTTGATGTGTATCATTGGACAGGTATTGTACATCATTCCACACACAATAGCTCATAGCAGGAAATGAGTCTCTTCACTGTGCAACATCATCATCAACGAAGAATTGTGCACTTAGGTATGAATAATTAAAACTTTAATTTGCATCCTTAATGTTCAGTGCTGATATTTAAAAGTGAAAATGATATGGTGAAAATTGCTGTGTAAAGATATCTGCTTTTTATATACTCACAACTTCTATTAGATTGGTGATCTGACCACTGTGAGTGTGTGGAGGTACAGTTGATTTTGGAAACAGCCACTGTAAGTTATCCATCATTAGGAGGAGATCTGTTGTTGTGACTGTGATGGCTCCCATACCAACATCCTTCTTCTCTATAAATATCATGGAAATATATTCCATACAGACTATGCCCAAATAAGAAATTTTAGATTCTTATGTGGTGAGTACAAAGATCACTGTCTTCTGGGATATGATGTCATATGGTCTGGTAGAAAGTTACCAACATTTTGGAGGATCTTACTGCCTCCATGACATATTCTGCAGAAATGTGACTAACCCTCTACCAGACTACATGGTGTCGCAACCTAGAAGGCACTAACCTTTACATCCAAATGAATATCTAAACAAATAGCACTTAACACATGTCAGTTGCATTAGAATGTCTATGACATTTTTATGCCACCAAATCAAATAAACAATATCCAATTAAAAATACATAAATAAATATATTATTTGAAAGTATGGAGTACTAAAATCAGCAGCAAACAGAATTAAATACTTCATACAAGACAGTAATCTTCTGTGCCTTTAGATTTGACTTCTCTTTGGCTAGCATCCAGGTTAGAATACTAGCCAATCACAGACCAACATGTCTACTGTCCATCCTCCCGGATGTCTCTATGTAACGACCCACAGATCATCTGAAACATTCACCCTGATGATGGCAGCTGAATTTTTTCTAGAACTTTGAATACAGTTCAACAATCAACATGGCTCAAACCTAAAACCCAGTTAAACCAAAAAAAAAATGTCATCCATCCTCAGTAGCTGCAAGAATCAGGACCTATTGACTTGTTCAGATCCCAGGTGTGTATGAACTGAACCTTCCATTTCTTAAGGGTTAGGTTTCATTCTCTTCTTCCCTGTGGCTTGCCATGCAATAACTTTCTTGGTATATGATCTGGAGACATTCTGAAAATGTGTTGAAAATATTTCCTTTGATATTCCTTTAATTTTCAATTTAAACTAAATATATCCTGTCTTACATCTTCATTTATTTTTTTAACCAGTCTATTATAAAGCCTGCCATTGTTCTCAAAAAGTACATCTCTGGTGTTTTAATTTGTGTACAGGTCCATCTACTTTACAAACTGGGGTACACCATATCTTGTGTAGGCAATCTTGAAGGGATTCTGTGTAAGTATATCCAATTTCCCACCAGAATATGAATCCTGGAAGTTCACTAAAAATAGAATCCAGCAATTTCTAATGATGACATAATGGTCTATGTCATTGACAATGATACACCCTCATTCCCATAGGTGGAAAATATGTAGCTGATTCAGTGTCCAGCATTCAACTGCATACAAGAAAACTGGCACTGCCACTGTCTTACAGAATTTGTCATATTTATTTTTGTGTTCTCTGTTTCAAAATCCACTTTACTGTCCTGCCCAGAAATGTAATTAAAACAATTTATTTACAATCAGAGGAAAAACATTTAATGGTGCTGATATAATGAATGGAACAACATGCTAAATTTTCATAGATCTCCTGTCTCCACCATGTCTCAGGATCCATGAGGTGAATGAACTCTAACCTGTCACCATGCCACTTAGCCTAGAGACCCTGTTTGTCAATTATTTTGTCTTCTCAGATGTTCTCCCCATGTTTTTCCTGATCATATGTGTGTCAAAAATGCCCTAATAATCTGGTGCTAGGGTTCCATGCTTTACTAAGTTTGAACAGGTATAAGCATGGTAAAAAGAAAAAAGAATTGACAAAGGGACAAAATGTTAAGCAAACAGTGACAGAGTCAGATGATTACAAAATCTAACTTCATCTTCCTGCTGTACAGTATGCCAGTAGTATAGGACACTGAACTGACAGATTGGCCTGTATATCAGCTACATACATTCACCACAATGAGACAGGGTTCTTATGTCCATTTGATTTAATTATCTCAAGCCACAACATTCTGTAGCATCGTCACAAAGTCACCCATGCTCGTCTGTGGCACCCATTCTGATGGCAGACATTCACACTGAAATTATCATCATGGGCAAAACAGCCCTTTTCAAGCCATAGCCTTCCTTAGAAGATTCTGCCATACTTGTCTATTCCATCATGAATTAGACCATCTGATTTTCATGTATTTTTTTTTATACAGCAAGGTCATCATCCAACTCATAACCTGGAAAATCAGATCTCTGTGTTTATCCTGCCCCCCCCCCATGACAGGGTGGCCTAGTTATACCCCCAGGCACCAAGTTCCCTCTTTGTTGCCTAACCCATCTCCACACAGGACTGATACTGATACATTGACTTACTAAAGCACTGCGATTTATTTCTGTCTTCTTGTTCTGCTGTAACTGGCATTAGCTTTGCATTTGGTCTCCAAAGAAATGACATAACTAACCAACTATGCTTAGACACCACTGTAATACCAACTGAAACATTAAAGTTTATTGATGCCATCTACTAGTCACACTGTAACTAATGAGATTAGTCTTGCATTTGGTTTCTATCAAATGAAATAACAATATAAGTATTTTTACACACTGATCAATCCTACCTTTGTTTCTCTGGATGCTGCAACTGTATGAAACAGCACATGCACATATAGTTGGATCAGTGGCATCACTGGCGGCTGCAGAGAGCAGAAGCTGTTGTACTGCAAGAGTCTGCCTCTCTACCACTGCATGATCCACTTTGCACTGTTCTGGCAGCCGTACACCTTCACACAACATCAACAAAAGTTATCACTTCATGGCAGGGTTGGAGATCAACTTCTGCCCTGATAATGGAGGTAGCAGTGTCCCCCAAAATGTTGGTTACTCACTACAAAACTTCATATCTCACATATATTACCTGTTAGAAAAGAGAAGAAGTTGACAGTGTAGTTCGGATCTGGCAAGATGAATAAAAAGCAGGATGGCTGCTCTCCTCCTTCATGCAACAGCTCCATGCCAATTCCTTGCTGACATAGTAATGGGAACAGCAATATCGCTGTTTCAATGGGACTACTTTCTACTTTCCGAAGCCACTTCTCTGGATCATCCCTGTACACATACAAGACAGCAAGTGAGGTTGACACATGCAACACAACACAGGTCTGGCTGTTTAGTTTGTATGTATTGTGACACGATGCCCGAACACCAGAACAGTGCAACCAGAAGAGACGGCCACTTGGCAACGTACATATTGCAACAACAGAGAACTGCTGGAAGTGGAATTTCCTATGCAGTCCATTCCAAGGCTATATAACGACAACCAACAGGAGATACTCTTTGAAAAAATGTCCAAATGATGGAAAGAAAAAACAATAATATGGTCATGGGTCTTGATAGGACCAAAAACCAAGGTTTACTGTGCTGATGAGGGCCAGCAGCAATTTGACTGACTGACTGACTGACAGAAAAATAGACTGCCTCTGTGGTCTAGTGGTTAGAGTTCCTGACTACAGATCCAGAGGTCCCGGGTTCGATTCCCGGGGATACCAGATTTTCTGAGAAGTAGTGGGTCTGGAACGGGGTCCACTCAGCCTCATGAGTATAACTGAGGAATTATTTTATGGAAAAGCTGCTGTGATCCAGAAAACCGAGATTAACGGCCATGAGGATCCATTGCTCTGACCATGCGACACCCTCTATCTGCTAAAGTTGGCACTAACTTCACCGACAAGTGGCGGTCGCTTGGTCGGTATAGTTCGCTTGCAGACTAGTTTAGCCCGACAGAAAAATATAAGCCAAAACTGATCGACTGACTATTGGTTAACAGCTCAGAGAGAAAGGAGCAGGGGTGAGGGCCAGTTAGAGAATGCCCACTTGAGTCAACCCCAGTAGAGGAGGAGTAACCAACAGCAGTAAGACCCCTCATCTCAATGAAGAGGAGGCCCCATTTCAAAACATGTAAAAGCCTTGGAGAAAACAAAAATATGGTCATGGGTCCTGATGGGACCAGAAACCAAGACTGACTGTATTGGCGAGGGCAGCAGCAATTTACTTGACAAACTGACAGCAAAATACAGGTTGGGTTAGATGAGTTGTGGGTAGGACTCGGTTGAGGTAGTGAGACAGAAAAAAATATGGCCATGGGTCCCATGGGGCTCAAAAACAAGAATGACTGTGCTGGTGAGCGCCAGCAGCAATTTACCAGACAGACATAAAAATATGGTCATGGGTCCCATGAGGCCTGGACCCAAGAATGAATGTGCTGGTGAATGCCAGCAGTAATTTACCTCATTGACCAACCCAACAAGCAAGTCAGCTGTGAATCAGCACTTGTAGTTGGTGGTTGGCTGTAAGCATGAAGTAGAGCAATGACTAATGAAGATGTAACAGACTGTGAAGACTTTGTGTGTGTTATATTGATTTACAGAGTGTGAAGATGAGCAAGTGTTATTAACATTTGTAGTTACAGGTCATAAACATTAAATAAATCCATACAAGGCCAAAGTCATTGGATACAGAACCCGTCACATCACAAGCTTGCTAAATCAGCAAGTAGTCAACAGAACAATGCATATAAATCCAAAACAATAAATCGAGCATATGAAACCCCTACACATTACTGCAACTACATAACCTACCACATGTATATAAGATACTATACAAAATTAGAACCTATACATGGCAATAGATCAAATAATGGGTTGTAGCTAAACAAGAAACTATCCCTAATTAAAATATTCATCTAAAGTGTAATAGGATTTAGTAAGTAAAAGGCACTTAAAGCTGCTCTAAATTGCTTAATATTATGGATTAACTCCTTTATATTTAATGGAGGATGATTAAAAAGTTTAATACCAAAATAATAATGTCCTGTCTGGTAAGTTGTCAAATTTGTCTGAGGGTGATAAAAATCAAAATTACACCTAGTATTAAGGCCATTAATTTGTGATGTCATGTGATATAAACCCATACTATTCGCAACAAACATCAATAAAGAAAATATATATTGGGACTGCAATGGCAAAATTCCCCAGTCCCTAAATGCATCTCTACAAGGGTCCCTAGATCTCAACCCACTCATGGTTCCAATTATTCTCTTCTGAATTCTGAAAATGTGCATACTATAAGAAAAATTGCCCTAAAGGGACTGTCTGGATGTGCCAGACGGAAACTTAAAAAGGCAAGAACTAGGGCAAATGAAGCAGGAACTGGGGGCATTCAGCAACCAGGAAATGCAGGCTGGCCCAAGCAGGGAGAAACCCCTACTGGGACCCTTAAGAGGCCAAGGTCGGAGGGCAGTACTCTCCCCTGTGCTGTTAAGCCTGGTCATGGATGGGCTTCTGTGGGAGCTTAACAGTAAAGGTCATTTCTCAGTATGATATGCTGATGATATAGAAATCCTAATCAAGGGTAAATTCACTTACACTGTGTCAGAGGTCTTACAAACAGCCTTGCACACAGTTTGACAGTGGTGCGAAAGAACAAACTTGTCTATCAATCCAAACAAGACGATAATTATACCCTTCATTAGGAGGAGGGATATCAAGGTGTAACAGTCCAAAACCTTTTAATACTCTTTAATGGACGCTATGTTCCTCTTTAGCCATTTCAATAGAGTGACTGATTTATTAGGGAGACCCATCCATTAAGAAGTTATGACATGCTTTTCGCATTTAGACAGGAACAACTGCCTTGTTTTGTTACCTGGAGCTTGGGTGACCGCTAAAGGGACTTGGCCCATTATGAAAAGGCAAGTCTGTTGTTTTCCTAAGATGTAAATGTTGTTTTGCTAATAGGGTAGCTGTTATAAAAGTGTCTTCGAAAGGGTGTAATTAGACCCTAAACTAAGAAATAACCGCTTTCACATGTAGGGTTCCGGGTTCAATATCTTTGGATCTCTTTATTCTAAAAGTTAGTAATGTGATTGTCTAGTACTGATGGTATGATGAATTGGCAGTTAAAATCAGCCATTAGGAAACTATTCTTGTCTGGGAGAAAGGCCGTCGGTTCAAATCCTATACAGTGATGAGGTGACGCTCCCGCAGAATAGAGTGGGCAGAAGCATTTGGCACTTAGAATTCACCAGGGGCAGACGTCATAGAGCTGGTCTCTCCAAGTTTATCTAAATTTAATATTCTTTATTTGGTTCGATTAATCTTTGATAATAATAAAAGGGGCACATTACTCCGTACTTGCTAATAAAGATATAGTGTTTGCTTCTGAAATAAACAATTTGTGATTAAGCAGAAAATAGAGTATTTTATTTCTATCAGTGGACTAGCTTTAAATGTGCAGTCTCCAAGTTGACCCAGTTATTACCGTGACACAACCCTGAGAAGAGTCAAAAGTGTTCTACCGAAGCGGGCAAATAAATGAGTCAAGTGTTCTACCGAAGCGGGCAAACAAATAAATAAACATAAAGATAGATAGGCAACGGTCACGAGAAGTGGTGAACAACGGCTGCGAGAAGTGACAGCCGAAGTGCGGTTGTAAAGGGTCTTAAGGAACCAATCCTCTTCAGGCAAGCAATCCGGCTACCCAGCTACCCCTTATACAAGGAAACGACATGGAAAAAACAGATGGACAAGGCTATTAAGAAGGTCTATAAGGCCTTCTGAACATGCAGAGGCACATTTGGGGAAACCTGGAGACTGAAACCAAAGGTGGTGTATTGGATATACACTGCTGTAGTAAGACCCATAATTACCTATGCTGCCACTGTACGGTGGCCTAGAGTTAACCTTAAAACAAGTCAGGCAGAACTAAGCAAATTGCAATGGAGAGCCTGCTTGGGAATTGTGGGAACAATGAGAACAGCTCCAACAGCTGTAATGGAAATCCTACTAGGACTTCTCCCCAATGCATCTGCAGGTGGAAGCAGAGGCCAAGTTAGGTAATTACAGATTACATTGCAATGATCAATAGAGACCTAAATCTGAAGGTTTTGGACATGCATACATGGTTCAGGACATGAAAAAGGAACCCATCCTACAGATGGGATCTGATAAAATTATACTGAAACATGTCTATGATAAAAGTAGGTAGGATTACTTACTGGACACTGCCACTTAAAGGGCATCTTGTCAAATTGGGACTGACAGACAATCCATCTTATTATAGGTGCCTACAAGAAGTTGAATCAGCCACACACCTCTTATGTGATTGTGAGGCTATAGCTTACCTAAGATATTGCCACCTGGGTCAATTCTTCATGGAACCAAATGACTTTTACAACACCCCATAAATAAAGTCTTACATTTCATTCAAAGTGTAGGATTAATGAAGGGTTAATCAAAAGGGGAAGCACAATAGATCATTGAAGTTCACGGTGCAAGGGACGCTTTTTATTGCTCACCCCTCATACTCATACTCAATTCACAGGAAGCACACTGCATCTTCACTATAAAAAAAAAACTGGTAAATGCTGTTCAGGGAAATAATTGCTGTGAAGGAATCCATAAATACACTCTGTGAGAAAAGTGTAGTGTGTTTGTTAAGGTTAAAGTAGAAAGCAAGTGGTGCATATAATAACCACTGTGCTTTAAAGGGTTATCTGATAGTTAAAGGACCATGACAGATTTTAATAAACATTTATATCACCCTTTTCCATTAATCACACAGCTGCTGAAACAATTCTCATCATCTCTTTAAGGGACCACGTAGTTTCCAAAATATTTTTCATCATTATAAGATCTAAAAGTTTGTGACAATGGCATATTGCTACAAGTATTATGTTTTTTGGACATTATCCATCGTCTTGCCTATGTTTTAAAAGAAATCCTGTTTCTTTTCTTAAAACACGTTTTGGAGACTGGATTCTGTCCCTGTCCTCATGTAAAATCTACTCAGCTGGGTCCAATGGATAGAGATATAGATGGACCCAACTGAGTAGGTTTTACCTGAGGACAGGGACAGAATCCAGTCTCTGAAACGTTTTGTTTTAAGAAAATAAACCAGATGTTTTTTTAAAAAATAGACAAGATGATGGATAATGTCCAAAAACATAATACTTGTATTTTTCATCACTGCTATTCATTATAAGTATAAAGTCAAACGTTATTGAATAGCACTATGCTCCTCTGTTTTGCTCAATCAGGCTTCACCTCCCACCTGCTGCCCACTGTGAGACTTATATTAGAGCTTCCAAAACCCCCTGAAGACACTCAGTAGTCACAGCTGTGGCAGGAAAAATATGGTCATGGGTCCTGTGGAGCCTGAAACCAAGAATGACTGTTGTGTGCTGTGCTGACAGCAGCAATTTACCCAACCAACTGACAGCTCACAAAAGACATTAACCTTGAAAATATCAACTAAAATGTTTGCTGAAACACTGGAAAACTTTCAATATTCTATGCAGCATATTCCCAAACGCCAAAGTCATATATTAAATTGCAGCTGCAAAAACTTTAGGACAAATTTTAATAAGCACAATTTAAAAAAACATACAATATCATTAAAGTTTCTCAGTACATCAAAAGCCAATCATATGATATTCCTGTCAACTTGTGGCATTGGCTAGCGTAGTCATACTTACCCTTCCTCACCAGTTATTTGCAGTATATAAACTTTTCTACTTGACATGACAAGGCAGCCTGGGTATGACAGGGTTGCTGACAGTGGTACAATATGAGCCTGTAACAAGAATGGGTTATTCCACAGCTACAACAGAATTAAACGACACAGCAAATATAGATGCATATTCCAAGGAACAAGCATCTCTGTCTGCACCATCAAATAGAAGTTTTATTAACCTGTGTAGCGATTACCTTAAAAAGATAGTTGTTTTTAAATTTTTCATAGGGAGGGTTCTATTTATTTATTCATTTGTAATCTACTCACTGGTGCTGTCAGTAACTTAGTGCAAATTTTCAGAATCAAAGGTCACAACTAGCCAGTGCACTTAGAGAAAAGTACCAGATCTTTGACTGCACAAGTTGATTTTTCACCACGTTAATGATCCTACCCAAATGACATTTCTGCAAAGTGATTTTTTGACATAAAATAAATGCCAGTATTGATATACTCATTACATTCACCTGATTTGGCCTCATTAGTTCACACATTCCAAAAACTTTATTAAAAATAAATAAATAAATAAAATAAACCTTATAGGATTTGAGTTCCTCACAGCAGTGGTTATGAAGACTACCATCTTCTGGGATTTAATGCTGTGTAGTCTGTTGAAAGTCAACTGACATTTCAGAGGAACATCTTGCCTCCATCTTCAGGGGTCAAAGAATAAGCCAAGCAAACTCTCCTTGGTGCTTATTTCATGCTGGTCTCTTGCTTGGCATATTCATTGACCTTCTTTTCAAATTAGTCAGACATGAATTTCCCAACAGAAATAATGCAGTGAATGTAATGAAAAGCTATGCAGAAAATGCACTAAATCAAAAAATCGAAGTGTTCATACGATCTAAGAGTTTGTGAGAATGGTACATTAGTATATATATTATGTTTCTGGACATTATCTATCGAGTGGGACCAAATGAGTAGGTTTTACCTGAAGACAGAGACAGAATCCAGTCTCCAAAATGTTGTTTACAAATATAAACAGGATGATGTTTTAGATAAAAACAGGATGATGGATAACGTCCAGAAACATTTAAACTGTGTTTGTCGAAAAACAGCCCTAACTTAAATACAGTGTTAGACCAAATTCAGATCAGCAGAACTCCTGTTAACTGGGGGCCATGTGTGCTGTGAAGGTGAGCATACTCTCAAAAGCTTTGTGACTATGTATATATATATATGAGGGGCAGTCAAATGAAAATGGGTCAGAAGCCAAAACACATTAAAGAACATTTCTTACCTCAAAAGTAATCTCCAAAACTGTTAATACACTTATCCCACTGGGAGATAAGATGGTCAAACCCATCCTCGAAGAAGCTTGTGGGCTGTCTACGGAACCACATTTTTACCCAGAACACACATCTTGGTCCAATGCAAACCGATGTCCACAAATCTCTCTCTTCAGGTCTCCAAAAATGTGAAAATCACATGGGGAGAGATCTGGGCTGTAGGGGGGATGCTGAAGCACTTCCCAACCAAATCTCAGTAGCGTGTTGCTCACAGAGTTGGCAGCGTGGGGGTGCGCATTATCATGAAGAAGGGTAATGCCGTTCGCTAGCATTCCAGGGCGTTTTGACTTTATGGCACATCTCAGTTTCTGCAAAGTGTCTTCATAGCGCCGTGCACTGATTGTGGCCCCATGCTCGAGAAATTCGACAAGCAGAGGGCCCTTGCAGTCGAAGAAGAATGTCGTGATCACTTTACCAGAACTTGTGTGTACGGCTTTGGATTTCTTCGGTGGGGGAGAATTCATGTGTTTCCACTGTTGGCTTTGCCGTTTGCTTTTGGGTTCAAAATGGTGGCACCAAGTTTCGTCTCCAGTGGCAATACGGGACAGAAAAGCATCCTCTTCCTCATGGTATCATTGCAAGTGACCCAATGATGCAGCCATTCCCTGAGTCTTCTGTTCCTCTGTGAGATGATGTGGAACCCACTGAATGCAGATTTTGCGGTACAGCAGGTGTTTTGTCACAATGGTGTGTATGGAACCATGACTTATTCCCATCAAAAGACTAATTTCTTCCACACTGATTTGTCAGTTTGCCCAGATGTGACCATCCAACACAGCAATAACACCAGTAGTGATGACACGATGAACCTGTCCTGGGCAAGCATCATCTTGCAGTGACACATCCTTCTTGGAATCTCTTATGCCACGCCAACACATGTGAACGTGACATGCTGTGTTCGCCGTAAACAACAGACATGCGACGATGAATTTCTCGTCCTCCCACTCCTTCAGCAGTCAAAAAGCACACTACACTTCGCTGTTCTTCTTTACCCGCCTCCATTACTGATGTTGGATGACCACATGTAGCACTAACCTTACGTCCAGCACAATAAACAATCGACTAGTGTGTAAGGGCATGTTGTCACTGTGCTTTCCCAAGTCCCCACCAGATGTTCATACCATAAGCAAATTCCAGTGTTACCAACTTGCGTGGCATGTGAGTTATGCATGGTGACCCATTTTCATTTGACTGCCCATTATTTATATATATATATTGTGACATGTTGACCCCTACCTCCCCAGCTGCACGTAGCGGTAACGTAACGCTCGCGTTTTACAGAATCAGTACAGTTACTTGTCAGACTGTGTTTGCTGTTATCTTTGAAGATGTATTTTAATTACATATTTACTTCATATAACAAATTTTCCTTGCAACAGCAAAGATACTTACCCTAAGCAGAAACAAAAGTTCCTCCTGTTCTTGCTGAAACACATGCAAATACAGATGAAGTTTCACTCGATGATCAACAATAGAAAAATCTGAATATGAATATTTCACTCCATCATTTCCAATGACAGCCCCTCTACTGTCAGAAGACTCAATAACATTCTCTGATGATTTGGAAGGCAATTTAGATCCAACACTCTGCAGCAAACCTATGTAATTGAAGCCAATGTTAAGTTAAAACTAAAAGAATAAACAAGAAGTTAAAGGAAGAACTAGTAACACCTGTATTATTTCTTGCAAATGTGCACCTACACTCACTACAACAATTCTTTTGCAAATTAACTTTTTTTTTCCTTTGGCACTACAGCCCCAATTTGGGCCTTGGCCTACCTCCATGAAAGATTCTGTTTACTAGATCCTAGACATTCGGTAGGACTCCTTAGGCAGGTGATCAGTTCATCGTAAGAGGCCTCTACCTGAGCATACAAGAACGCACACGCACACACACACACACTAAACATCCACAGCCTGAGTGGGATTTGAACACATGATCCTGGCTTTCGAGTGCGTGAAGACAGTGCATGCCTTAGACCATTCGGCTACTATGATCAGCTTTGTAAATTCACTATCAGAAGCATTTTGCCTTGGTCAGCTACCTTCAGTTGCATCTCACTGAAGATAAATGACCTAAATGACCAAGCCAAAACACAGTAAATAGAGGACACCACTGGATAAATCCTGCTATAACTGAAACTATGACAACTAATGAATTGTGGCAAGTGGAAATGGACAATTGTAAGAAACACCACAGATACAAATTCAAACTGAACAGGTTGGTCTAGAGGTAACACTACAGACTTTTGTTTGGCAGGTGCCTGATTTACATCTCAGCCAGGCCAATGGCTATCCTGATTTATGTTTTTCGTGGCTTTTCTCAGTCTCACCAGGACACTGCTGGAATAGTACCTCAATTAAGCCATGAGTGCTTTGTTCCAGATCCTCTCCAATTTATCTGTCACTGCAACTTCCAACAGTATGTATATTCTCAATATAGAAAGAATCATTAAATAACCTATTACAGAAATTCAATTAGGACTAGTAGTGTCTCACTATACATTAATACTTAAATTTACTCATTAATAATACAACACCTAAAGATCTATCTTTATACATAATTTTCATTGGTAAATATCTCCATTATCTGTAAGTTAACTGTATCCTCAAAAGTTCATACAGCTTCACAATATACACATAACTTTCAGAACTCAAAAAATGTAATATACAAAATCTGTAAATCACCATCATCACTGGCAAACAACTTCTTTTGAACCATAGCCTTCCTTAGAAGATTCTACCAGATTTGATCTGGTTTTCACTTCTTTGGATTTTGCAACAATAATTCTTTTTTGCAGAGCAAGGTTGTCAGTTTTGTGTCCAACCCTCAACTTGGAAGAATAGGTCCCTGTACACATATGTATGTCCCCCACTGACAAGGTAGCCCACTTATAACCCCAGGTACTGGGTTTGCTTTTGTTGCCGTCTACAACTCACAGAGCTATGGTGGAGGTATTGTAACCTGGCTCCACATAGGGAAATATCTTTCAATACCTTTACATAACCTATCCCGACATAAAATGGCTACTGCTTACTATTTGCTATCACTATCAAATATTACAGTAAGTGTATTTTTTGTGTGCTGGTCACAGTAGCCAAGCAGTCTAAGACATACACTGTCTTCACTCACTCGGAAGCTGGGATCGTGGGTTCGAATCCCACTCAGGGCATGGATGTTTGGTGTTTGTATGTGTATGTGGGTTTTTTTGTGTTTGTGTACAGGTAGAGGCCTTGTAACAAGCTGATCACCTGCCCAAGGAGTCCTACCGAATATCTAAGTTCTAGTAAACTGAAGTGAAACAGAGACTTTCATGGAGGTAGGCCAAGGCACAAATTGGGGCTGTAGTGCCAGAGGAAGAAAAACAATTGTGCAGTTATTTACATTTTACTCAATAAGGACCTGAAAAGAAGTTACATTCTGAAGCCCTACTACAGCACAAAATTTCAGGGCCCTACGGTCAAGAGAACTAACTTTCCTCACATCTCTGAAGTACATGCTATGTTGGAAAGAGAACTACTGATAGCAGGAATTAGAAAGCAAAGGCATGACATTCATATAAAATTTCATGAATAACAATATGGTTGTTCAAAAGTTACAAGGGGACTCACATGGACCAACATATTCATAATCAAAAACCCACATATACGAAATATTCCAAATTGATTGCTCCATTTTAACACATTTAGGACTAGCGATTTAAATATTTGAATCACCCTGGGGATTAAACCTACTATCCTAACTTCTGCACTGTTCACTTTAAAAATTAATATAAAATCTCCTAATTAATTTTATGAACTAAAATTTTTGGAGAACACTTACCAATGCTCCTAGAAGTGCTTGAGGGTGTGATATTTCTGGAAACATTCGCCTTTGTGAAGTGGCATTACACAGAACTTGCAAATGTAGACATACTCCTTTTTTTTGTGAACTGTGCAAACATGGCATTGCATAGAAGGATGCTTCCCCTTGGAATGTTCACTCTTCACAATTTTAACGAGGGTATGTTTCCGCATATCACCCGAGAGTCGCCCTGGGGGGGTCCACAGGAGGCCTGCGTGGGGTGGGAGTTGATGGGCTAGGTTGCACTAAGTCTGTGTCTGACTCTGGTTCTGCCACCACCATCTGGTCTGTAGCCCAGGCCTTTGCCACATTCATCAGAAATGCTTTGTATTTCAATTTTGAATCAGGGTTTAGATTTTTGTGATTTTTTAATGTCCCGCAATGTTATTACCCACATTATCATTGGAGCTACTGTCATTTTTACTGTCTGTGGCCACAATTCTTTGTTCTCCCCTGTCACTGCCACTCTCTGAATCACCATGACTATGTGTCTCACAAGGCAGGTCAGCTAGAATACCGGAGAAGAATTTGTCCTTGATCCACACTCCACCACTAAGTACTGGCTGATACATAGAGCTTGAAGAAAGCAAAGCATTTTCCTTTATGGTGGGTCAAGATAACAGCGAGGTCAAGTTACTGACTGCTATATTCCGGAGTTTTATTGAGCAGTATTCATTGAGTTGGGTGGCGCCAGAGTAAGGTATAGTGTGTTACAACCTAACGTGTCCTAAAATCATGATATCATGCGACCGGTCCACCACATTGAAAAGCCAAAAGCATGATATCATGCGACCGGTCTTCAATGTGTTAATAAGAACATGTGGCCAAAATAACATTAACTCAGATATATCTGTAAAGAGATGTAAACTAGTAAAACAAATTCACAACTTGGTCCACTGAAAGAACCATAACCTACTTACAAAACCTAATGACACTGATGTGCAAACTTGCTCACCTTCAAGCATGCTAGCATAATTCATCCGAGAACTCAGTTTCTCTTCATGCATCTTGAAGAGCATTTCTGGGTTCTCATCTTCATGAACACTTTTCTTTACAGAGCCATCTGATAATTTCTCAGCTGTTTCATGCATTCCTTCATTTACTTTTGTGTTTGTTGAGGTGTTTCTGTCACTAACAGTTATTATGCTTTGTCTCTCTTCCAAGTTCGCTGTCATGGATTCTTGTCTCAGTGAGAGTGATTCTGAGTGAATTTCATAGGTTGTGCATATGCTGTCGGTAAGTGAACCTAAAAACAGTTAAAAATTTTCAGTAACTTGCACTGCAAAATATAATTATACAAAAATAAGAAATTTTGACAAACCAAATAAAATTCAGATGGCAGTCTTTCGAGTTGTGGAATGGCTTTATCATGCAGGTGCATACAAATGTTCTTGAGGAAAACAACACTTTCATCTTCAGTGTTAAAGTATATATAGTGAAGAATGGGCCTACTGGCCTGGATTAGGGTACATTTCCTCACCCTCCCCCATTTATTTAGGTGACCACTGCCCTTGCAGTCTACCTATTTAACTTAATTAATTATTCAGGCTACACACTTCAAACTGAAGATGGAAGCAGCTTGCTCCTCCAGAATGTTGGTATCCACCTATAAGACTACGTTCTGTTACAAACCACAAGAATACAATCCGAAAAATCACTAAGGAAACTCCAAGACTTATATAAAACATACATATCAGACTTCAAAGAGGATCTGTGAGAGATGTTCTGTTTTTAAATATAAATAGGATGACAGGATTGGTGTATTATCAAATACACTGGTTAATATTAACTTACTGGAAGAACTGCTCTCTGTGAGACCGGTAAGTGTGACCACGTGACTGGCTGCTTCAGGCACAACTGGCTGTTGAGATGTGACTGCAACTGACACCATCTGTTTCTCCTCAGAGGACCGACTGCTTGCAGGAGCAACACCACCTTGCAGTCTACACACAATTGTACTATGTTATGGACATGAGGAATATATGTTCAAGGCTTCCTATGTTTCTCTGTATTAACCAGTTCACATCCTTTAAGTGTAAATATGCTGTGTTGTAAAACTGGCCTGTTTCACTAAGAGCACATGAATGTGTGGGATATTTTCACTCATCTGTTTCATCAAATTGTAACTGTTTCTTTGCTCTAACATGGCCATAGTATTGGCATCTGATGAAGAAATCTCTTAACTAGTATTAATATTTATTGTAGTGAAGGAGTTCTGTCTCATTTTGGTAAAAAAGCTACTAATGGTATAGTTAATGCATATGAAAATGTTTCATGATATTACAGAAAAATTCATTTGTAAAAATCAGTTCAAGTAAAACTATGCTTCCTTATTGCATAGATTACTGATCCCACAAATAAATTACTATTATGTTTGCTGTTATTTAATTTTTGTGAACAAATTCTATGTGAAATTTGTTGGATATAACTACCAATTTTCACACCATTTTGAACTGCTGCCTTAAAAACAATATTCCATCTACGACATGTAGGTATGTTTGTGATCTTTCTCCTTACCAAAGTTCACATGTACTGTTCTACAGAAGTTCATTATTTATCACCAACAAATCAAAAGCTAAAGTTAAGTTTCACACACAATGGTATTTTGCATTCTACAAAAGAATTAGTTTAAACAAGTTGCATATTCTTCACAGAGTTACTACCATACATCATACCAGAACCCTCAATTAAGTGGCAATTACATTACTCCCACCCCACTTCACAGACAGCCCAGTGAACTCATAAGCCTTTTTCTTTCCCTAAGAAGGGATAGTGGACAGAAAATTGTCACACCAATACACTTCCTCATATAGTAAAAGATTCAACAGTAGTTCATTCTACCTAGCATGTTCATAAAGCACCTCAATGCTGCTCTGGCTGGGATTGCTAATGATCTCAATGTCACTATCCCACTGCTTCACTGCCACCCTCATATTGTTTGGAGAATCTGCAAATGGATCCAGAGAGGCTGCTGAACCTGTGACAAACATAGGAAAGTACAACTGTAGCACATCTGGCCAATAAAATGATTTAGTCTACATACAGTCCCAACTAACTGTGTGCAGATTAACAGATCTGTGGCTTATGTGTGCAACCTTGTAGGCACAGCACCCATTAAGTTCACTCACTCCATCAATCTGCCTGCATGTATGAAACAGCTCAATAGACTGATGGGCTGCATGCACATAACAGCTCAACAGACTGGTGGGCTGCATGCACGAAACAGCTCAACAGACTGGTGAACAGATTTTCATGAAATCTGATACTGGATAAGTTTACAAGAGAGAAAAAAACTACTGAGTCATTTTAATTATTGTTTGGATCAATCTATTTTAACAACTACTTTACATGAAGAGCTGCATGTGCTTCTGTATGTATCTCAAGTGTAACTAGCTAAATATATGTTGGAGTAACAAGAGTTGTAGACAAAAAATTAAATACACATTTTATAATCAATATGCTTTTTCTAGGAGTCCAACTTTAAAAATAATTAAAATAACGGAAATTATGCATACACTTCTTAATTTGTATATTTAACAAACTATAAACACATGTTTGTGACTAGACAGAGGATTCGAATTGGTAATCGGATTTACTGGACCCTTGAAACTTGAAACTACACGTAATTACAGTGCTATCGCTAATTCACACAATCTAAAATCCACTACAGCACCCACTCTCAGTCTGCTGTGTCTTCACCAGTTGTCACCTGGTAACAGCTCCCAATGCCATAGATTCCTCAGCTTCACGGTTCTCAGTTCCTGCCCTCCCTGGCTGATGATTGTCTCACACCTACCATGGCCACAAACTCTGGCCATTGATTCCTAGTCACATCTGGCCTCCACTGCCTGATGACTGCCTGTCTCTGAACAAACTTAAAACCTGAACTGGCTCTCCTTACATAGCCTTGACACAGACCTCATAGAAAACACCTCTTCCAGCAACTCGTCTACTGTGGTATTGCCTCTGTCGCCACAGTAACCAGCTGTCACGTGATATTTAAAGGGCCATTCCCTAGCAAAGGCCGTCTCTGCTGGTTCCACAAATCTGGCTTTGAGTCCTCATGTCACAATATCTTAGATTATCCAAGTTTTTCAACTATTGTGTCCTTGCCTTTCATTAACACAGCCAATCTGGAGTACAACAAATTTAAATGGTGTCTTATGCTGAGAAGTTTCCATTAATCCTGACTGAGATTAACTCTTCATAAGGCACACAAATGAGCAGGTGTCTCCTCACATTTTCACTTGTGCATGGAAACAGATCCAGATTCTGAAACACTTGTGTTCCATTCAGAACACCAGAAAACAGTCACAGTTCAGAATCAGAGTATCCTAAGTGTACCGCTGTTAGAAACCTTAAGAACTGTCTTAATATTAAGTTTGTCTTATAAGTGAAAACACTGCTGACATTATACAGCCACATGAAAATTCAGACACTGAATCATAGCGTTGAAATTATTACTGTTGAATGAAATCCCAGGTTACATATTGCTGACCACAGCCTTTTGCTGATTTCAGTTATTATGCACATGTTCCACAGTGTGGCTGAATATCAAACATAAGACATTTATTCTTGTAACTTTCAAGAACGTGATTTTTTATTTAAGATTGTCACGTGTATTTTATAGCTAGAAAATATCATACCATAATTATCACATAACAAATTATTAGTGCATTGGTGATGAGGTACACTATTCAATGCAGCTGTACAGCCAACTGTACATGACAGGAAATGTTAATTAACATTCCTACACAAGTGATATGGAGTCATGATACCTCAGTTGATACAACAATTAGGCTATGGGTAGGGCAGCCAAGGTACTGAGATCTGATTCCCAGAAGAGGCAAGAGATTTTTCTCTTCCCTGCATTGCCCAATCTGGCTTTGATGGCCTCTCAACACAACACAATGGCTACCACATGCTGTTTCCCTGAGGGAGCATGACGCTTGACCACTCACCCTGTCTAGTTCCAAAATTAAGACTGGTAGAGCTATACATCCACTACTCCATACATCTCTGTAGTGTGTTGCTTAATTAAGCAGACATAACTTTGTCTTCACCTTCACTTTATTTGCACAGGCTTCTTTCAATATTTCTTGATGCTTTTAAGAACTGTATAGTAGTTCAGCTTGGAGTATGTTTGTAGATTTACCTGGCACTCGTTCCTCTTATGTACACATCAACTCTCACTTCTTTCCTCCTTTTATTTCATTGTTTTCTTCCCAAAGTCTTCCTCTGGCATTCTCCTCACCTCAGTTCCTTGTTGCATCGTGGCAGAAGACTAACCAGCAGCATGCCCAAACAATGATTCGTCTTGCATACCTCCTTATGATGCCTCATTTCAGGCCCCTGGTAATGTGGTTTTCAACAGTACTTCAACTGTTGAGGCTGGCGGGTATCTTTGCTTTCATTGCCTAGTAAATGGGTGTCTCTGTGATTCTTCTGCAATTCCAGCATTCCACAGTTCCTGAATTTCTGACATCCTGTCACAGCATATATTTTCTTTCCTGTTTATATCCCTGTATTGTGAGGCTTTTGAGTATGGTAACAGTACTGTTGCCAGGGGAAGTGCACCGGAATAAAATACACCCAGTCACCAATGTGTTAAGTAATGGCTATACCAGCAATTTACTGAAATATTTCTGGGATTCCTAAAAATCAGAACAGTAAACTGGACATAACAGATGAGAAGGAAAATTTACCATGCTAAGAGTCCAAGTGGAAATCTGGCATCGCATATTTCTTCTATATTATGGAGTGAATAAACATGATGAAAGGGGAGAGGAATATCACTATACTTTACTTTCAAGAAGCAGCTTCTTAATTTCAATTCTAGGTCGTGCCATAGCTCAAGCGGTTAGTCGCTGGCTTCCCACCGTGGCAGCCCAGGTTTGATCCCAGGTCTGGTCAAGTGGGATTTGTGGTGGACAAAGTGGCGATGGGGCAGGTTTTCTCCGAGTACTTCGGTTTCCCCTGCAAATCTTCATTCCACCAATTGCGCCACAATCACCCTCATCTATCATCTGGAGCTGGTACAATAGCCAGAAGTGACCGCAGTGCAAGGGACTTAGTCCCACCCAACTAGCAATAAAAAAACTTCAATTCTAGATCAAAAGTCTGCTCCTGCAAAGAATATTATCTTGCACCATAAAATGTTCATGATAATTTACTGTTCAGCAGGGAATTCATTACATCTAACTCGCTGTGGAATCTTGCAAATAAACTGTGTAGACCAGTTCACAGTAGAATCTTTATGATACCCATTTCAATCTACAGAATATTTCTTAAACTGAATAAATGCTGATAATTTCATGAAAGTCAAAAATAAAAAATATTATAAAAAAAAAGGGAGCAGTAAAATAAAATTATGAAATACACAGAGGCATTTAATACATTTCATACCAGGGAGGTGAAGTTCAGTTCCTGTCTGCTGGCCGTTTTACCCAGAATTTCTCCAATTGAAAAAAACTAAAATTTTATAAATCTTCTATGCCATCTACAAGCAAGGTGATACAACTAAGCACTCTTCTGAAGCGTGCAAGAAAAGAACAGACAGCCAATAGCACAGTGCTCATTAAAAAAATCCCATGTAAAAACATCAAAGGCCAGAGTGCATCAGTAACAGCATATCTGAGGTCAGCTGAAAGTGTATTATAAGAATGGCATACTGCAAACATATCTGCACACAGTCTGTTAAGGTGGTTTAATGTTTTCCTGCTGACAGCTCATTTTGTAGCAGCAGAACATGCAGCAAGCAGAGATTGGTAAGCTTGATGGAAGCAAAAAGAACTACAGGAGGACAAGTTAATAATCATGAGGAGTACTATCTTCTGGGATGTGACGCTGTGTAGTCTGGTAGAAGTTTAATGATACTGTGGAGGAACATATCACCCCTGTTTTCAGTGTAAGCCAAGGCAAGTAACATTCCAGAAGACAGTACCTCAAATGTGACAAAGTTAAGAATCTTACGAGAGGGCTGCTGCTGAGCTTCATTGTGATGGATCATCGCTGTCACTTGGAGTCTGTCCCCACCATACATCACTGTTGATGCCCCAGTGTCACTCACTGGTCTTCCTAAGCAGTACATGTAGAGCATGGGGTTAGCTTGTGTTAGTTAGAGGTCATGCAGTTGCATATTCCTGGTCATCACATTGTTGACGGTGACTCCAGCATATCTATCACTCAATTAACATGTTCAATGAAAGTATCTCAGTCAGCTGAGTGACTGGCTATGGACTGGATGGTTGGGTTCAATTTCCAGCAGGGGCAGATATTCTTCTATTCACAAGAACAGCCAGACCAATTCTGGGGCCCACCCAGCCCCACTCTGAGGTGGAGTCAACAATGTTGCCAATTCTGCTGCACAAGATGGTGAGATGTTTATGATGACTGTGATTCATGGGAGAAATACACCTAACCCATGGTGGAGAAGTGCAATCAACATGCACTGCCTGTTGAACCTGAACCTGATATAATCTTCACGAGCACAAATTTATAAAACTTATCATATAAATTTCAATCAATCCTGTATTATTATTATTTTATGTTTTGACATTGAATTCTCAATGCAGTGCATATTCATGTCACAAAACGTTATGTTATACAGTTTAAAAACGTGTTTAGACCAAATCAGAAAACTGTCACACCTAAGAGACAATGCAAGACACATTCTATATCTATGTGATTCAAAGATTAGATACTGCAGGGACATTTATGTTAACTAAGGACCTTAAGAGCAAAATCCTATACTTTACAAAAAAAAAAAAAATTAGAATAAACTTGAGATCTTCAGACGTCTCACCAATCTTCTCCTTGAGACCACCATCTCAAATTGCATCCTTGACGAGCGAGGTGTCAATAGTTCAAAATATGGTTATCAATAATGACAAAGCTTTGAATAACTAAGCTCTTTTAGACAATATAAATTCTCAGTCATTCTAACATTCCTGTCAAGATGGTATGTAAGAACAGAAATTACCAGACTAAAGTTTATTTACAATGAGATGGTGGGTCAGGGGAAGGAACACTTGGTGCCATTTATGTCAAGGGAAAAATATTAATTACTAACAGGCAATAATTCTGATATTCATGCAAGTAAATGTGACAACAGAGGTAGTAACTTAGAACTTCACAGTAACAGTACTAGTGAGAATGTTTCAGGTATTAGTATTTGAACCAAGCATACACAAACCATGGGCGGAAGAGAACGATGGATATGTTTCAGTATCAGTAATAACAAACTAGCAGTTATATAAATAATATAAATATACTGGAAAAGAATATTCCCTGGATAATCCACTATATTCTAGTCTTGAAATAATTCAGTTACCTGGATTAGTCTAGGAGTTACAAATTTTTGTTAGGTACCTTTCTTATCCCTTTCTGTTTTAAGATGTTTGGCTAACAAACAACTCCATGGAGCTGAGCCTTTCTTGAGAAGCTACCACTTGTGCAGCTACTCAAGAATTTCTCAACATTTAATGGAGCCCAAAGGCTCATTATCATGTTCACAACAGCCCTTTACCAGTCTCTATCCTCAGCCAGATCTATTCAGTTCATAACAAACCATCCGATCTCTCTATGATCCATTTTAATAATACCCACCCACCTACATCTTTGCCTTCCTAGTGGTCTCTTTCCATTTAGCTGTCTCACCAATATCCTATATACGAGGTGCAATCCAAAAGTTCCCGAAATATATTAATAAAAACTATTACATCTTACCTAGATCTTATTCTGCACCATCACCTTCAAAGCAGTCCCCTTGGGAGGGCATACACCATTCCAGTGTTTCTGCCAATTTTAAAATGCATCCTGGAAGTCTTTCTTGGTTAGGGTGTTTAGTACCGTCTGCGTTTCCGCCTGAATTTCCTCATCTGTATCAAATCTTCACCCCTTCAACTTGATTTTCATCTTGAGGAAGAGAAAGAAGTCGCATGGAGCTAAGTCTGGCGAGTACGGTGGATGGGGAACAACTGCCATCTTGTTTTTAGCCAAAAATTCCTGCACAATGTAAGCCGTATGCGGTCGTGCGTTGTCATGGTGGAGTACCCAGTCGTTCGTGCGCCACTTCTCTGGACGTTTTCTCCTCATGTT
>NW_019738882.1:274827-336619 GCF_002891405.2 Cryptotermes secundus
CTCCTTCCACTGATCGGGCAATTTTTCCTTATGCCAAATAAAAGTAATTAGGATCTTAGAATGTAATATTTCACCTCCTGCTTGAATATGTTCTGCCAGAATTTGATCACTACCTGGCAACTTATACCTTTTCAACTTTGCAATAGCATTTCAACCTCAAAAGGATTAGGATCAGGTACTAACAGCTCAGCTGTATGAATTTCTGTCTGCCTAACAACACTGACCCTATGTACATTCAATAATTGAGAGAAGTAGTTCTTCCACCTATTCAAAATGTTGTGGGAATCTGCAAACAGATCACTATTCTAATCCTTCACTAAGTTACTTGAAGTCATTTATTTCTCTATACAGGTCTCTAATGTTCTTCTTACTGTTCGTTGCAAGCTTATCAATTTTGTCTTTCAGATATTCCCTCTCTTTATTCCTGAAATGCCTACTGGTTTCACATCTTATACTCTTCAATCATCCCCATTTATTTTGCTTGGATCGTGTAGCCACTGCAATTTGGCTTATTTCCTTTGATCTAATATTTCTGAGCATCCTTCGTCGAATCATGGCTTATGCTTGTTTAATTCATAACCTAGACTCTCTTTCCCTGAAATTTTTAGATTCTCTCTAATAGTTCCCACAAGCTCTATTAACCCTTTGGCGCAGTCATTTAAATTCCGCGGCCGCGTCTCCGGCGGTAATATATTCAGCCGGCCATTTAAATTTTGCTCGAAAATGATTTATTCATCATTGTTCTTAAATTCTATGAGATAGGAACATGAAACTTTCACTAAAATGATCTTAAAATGTGGCTTTATAACCTTACCTTATAATATGAGCGCCCTGTATCTCGGCAATGGAAGGAGGTTGTTTAGTATTTNCAGGTCCACAGAGTTCTCAACCATTGGCCGAACATCAGTCAGCCCGAAGATAAACCAGACTCAGTCGCCTTCCTGCCCTATGTTGGAACTATATTCAACCATATCAGCAAAGTGGTGTCCCGGCACAACATCAAATCAGGAGGCCTGCCTCCAAAGAAATTATCTAGTTTTCTCTGGCCGGTCAAAGAGTCTGGGACTAAGGACAACAGGTGTATACAGAATCCCCTGCGAGTGTGGCAAGGTCGATATTGGGCAGATGGGCCGTTCTGTGGACACAAGGTTCAAGGAGCATCAGTGACAAATCCACCTTGAACATTCGGACAACTCGGCTGTGGCTGAATACAGCATCAATTTGGGACACCACATTCAGCTTCAGAATACCTCAATCCTTGCCACCAAGACCCAATATATGGATCGCATCATTAGGGAAGCCATTGAGATTGAATTCCATCCCAACAATATGAACAGAAAAGGGTGGTTTTGTCTCAGCATGTCATGGAAGCCACTCATCTGTTCCCTCAAGAAACCTCTGGGACTTGACACCAGATCCACAAGGCCACATAGGTCCATGCCCAACTAGCTTCGCAACCCCCTGAGCTTTGAGGTTAATACCCTCACTTTACAAGTAACCCTTCCTTCCCCCCCTCCCGACACATACTCTATACCTGCTCTGGCCTGCTACCTGCTGGCACACCTCCCCAGAACCTTCCCCTCCTTCCTCTCTACCAATTCCCAATGTAGCCCTACTCACTTCCCTTCCTTCTCTTATAAAGCTGCGTTTACTCGACTGGACTCAGTCTGTTGCTCCTGCTCATGCTGGTTCACTCGCAGATTTCTTCTTGTCTTCTATTCTGAAGATCGAGGTGATATGTTCCTCCGAAACGTCGGTTAACACAACTTCTACACGGCGCCACATCCCAGAAGACCGCTTTCTTCATAGTCACTGCCATGAAAACCTCAAATCTTACATCAAGTATACCTGACCATCTTTTCCTGTTTATCAAAATTTGGTCAATTTGATTGTGAGTCTTTACATCAGGAGATGTTCAAGTAAATTTATGAATGTTATGATGTGGGAACATTGTAAGATTTTTGGATGTGACAAAGTTTACTACTCTAACTACATTATCATTATTATTTCTGTGAAAACTTTCAATCCCAACTGTTGGTTTGAAAATGTCTTCTCTACCTATTTTGGCACTGAAATCTAAAAAATTTTCATGTGGTATTTCAGGAATTTATTGAATACACATTCTAGTTCTTCACAGAACCTGTCCTTCATATCATCAATTTCATCTTCTGTTGGGGCATGAACATTCAGAACGGTAATATCACACCAGTGACCTCTCAGTATTATGTATGACATCCTATCACTATTGAACTCTCTCCTCTTAACTGTTGATATAATTCTCTTATATACAAAAATACCTATACCTAATTCATGATTCTCATTTCCTTTCCTATAGAAATGTGTACATTTGTCTGCTGCTTTGGTGCCACCCCTGTCCCATTTGACCTCCAGTACTCCCACTAAATCCAGCATATATTTTGATACTTCTTGCACAACTGTCTTGAGGAAACCTGCCCTGTACAGACTCCTTAGCTCAGGTTGTTTATGAAAAGAATCCTTATAAGTCCGACAACATTCGTGACACTTCGTAACAAGCTTATTTTTTACAGTGATGAGTTGTTAGCCCCACACCCAACAATCAAGTTTGAGGACCACACCTTGTCTGGTGTCCACAACTACTTATTCAGTATACGAGGGTAAGTCAATAAGTAAGTTACAAATCAATACAGAACTCAAACAAATAAGAGTACTGATTTGAAAAATGTTTTTATTTCTCAACATAATCTTCCTGTACATTGAGGCATTTGTCCCATCGTTTCACAAGCCCTTGAAAACCAGCAGCATAAAATTCTTTTGGCTGCTGTTGGAACCAGGCAGTGACTTCACTACCTACAGCTTCATTGTCAGGAAAATGTTCAGCCGAAAGATGATGTTTACGAGGGCCGAACAAATGGAAGTTGCTTCGAGGAAGTTTGGGGCTATACAGAGGATGCTCAAAGACTTCCAACTTGAAATTTTGCAGCGTTTCAGTTATCTTGTTGGAAGTATGGGGATGCACGTTTTCATGCAAGAGCAACATGCCTTTGGTGAGGAGTCTTGGTTCCTTCCGTTGAATGGCCTTGCAAAGTTTCCTGAGGATCTTACAGTAGGAGTCAGCATTTATGGTTTGTCCTTGAGGATTGAATGCAGTGAGCAGTATGCCTTCGTGATCCCAGTCACCGCCTGGTTCTGACAGCAGCCCAAAGAATTTTATGCTGCTGGTTTTCATGGGCTTGTGAAACGATGGGACAAGTGCCTCAATGTACAGGGAGATTATGTTGAGAAATAAAAACATTTTTCAAACCAGTACTCTTATTTGTTTAAGTTCTATATCCATTTGTAACTTACCTATTGACTTACCTATGTATTTGCAGCTACCGTCCATATCTAGAGGCTGCCTCCTACATGCACAACCTGAGTACATGCCATGCTGTGATGATCCACTTAAAATGGTGTTGCTTGGCTACTTTACAATAAAAGTCAAAGGACATCTCTCACCTTAATTAACTAACTTAACATAGCATAATTTAACATGTCAAAAACACATATATGTATGCCTGGGAGCCACAAGGAGGATTGGTAACCAGCAAGCTAATCATAAAACTGTGAAATGACGGAGAGAGAGATTATATCCTGGCTACAGGAAGTGAAGTCACAGCCAATCTGTTTGGAATCTTTCGTCTTTCGGTCAGGCTCCATACACAACCGTCAGTCCATGCACTTACACCTGAACTGGGAGGGGGGAAGAATACAGAAATATGGAATGTCCACAAAAGAAACATACATGTTTCCTCTGTACAAACAGCACGCATACTTTTCATTACAATGAGATGGGATATCTCACTGAAGTCCTGAAATATGTTACATTTTAAAGAAACGATTACCTGGCCAATGGATCAGCCCTGGAAGTCCAGTCAGTTGCCATCCTCACCCTCCAAACATCTCACCATTGCATTTTTTCAATGGCGTTATGTATACTAGTTTACAGGGTTGAAAAACTTGATCATTAGAAATGCTGGTAAGAATGTGGGAGGATGACAGTCACCACTTGGACATTTTACAAACTACACACAGCAGACATACTGAAAGGGCCAGATAAAATATTTGGCAGACAAGGTCGATGATGTGATCTCAACCTTACTAAAAGTTTCATCTTTTCATCTTCTTTAATAATATAATTATTAAGCAAAGAATTCATATGATTCTTTTGTGGACAGTCTGTATAATCAACTTAATTAGTATACAAATGATTTATGTTAAGACTCTAGTGAGCTATATACATGGGACTTCAACAGAATTGAAATTCACAAACATTCCAGAAAGTGTAAGTCAAGTGCTTGATGGTGCCATGCTGAGAGAAGTCAAACACTGATATATGAAAGTTATGAGATACTGCACCACACATGTAAATTACATCAATATATTCCTGTACTCATATTTCAATGTCAACTTATGAATGTTATGACTGAATATGAAATATGCCTACAAAATTTTAAAATATTTTATTTATTGCATCTCCACTTCTCAAACCTCCCTTTCATATTTAAAGTCAAACTGTAAAATTGCACTAATACCTCTGTGCCTCTGATTAAACTAAGCTGGGTCACCCAACAATATGTTACACAGGAAAGAGGGTTATTCTGTGTGCGCAATCAGACATACCCTTATTCAATTATTTTCTCAATTGAATCACGTCATCAAGGAGAGAGGGCAGCAGGTAATACCAAATGAAAAACAATATATTAAATCCTGGAGTCACATGTTGGCTACCTCTGTGGTCTAGTGATCAGAGTTCCTGGCTACAGATACAGTGGCTTGATTCCCGTTGCCACCAGATTTTCTGAGAAGTAGTGGGTTTGGAATGGGGTCCACTCAGCCTCAAGAGGATAACTATGGATCTACTTGAATGGAAAAGTAGTGGCTCCAGTCTAGAAAACCGAGATTAACAGTTGTGGGAATCTGTTGCAATGGCCACGTGACACCCTCTATCTGCAAAAGTTGGCACTAACTTCTTCAACATGCGACAGTCGCTCGGTCAGTACAGTTCACTTGCAGACTAAAAACCATGGAGTTTTAGAGTCAAATCTTGCTTACCTATGCTTGATTGTGATGGTGAAGAGTGTAAACCTGAGGACAGTGGTCCATTCTCTACAGCAACAAACTGCTTCTCTCCCCTGTCATTTCTGTAGTGTGACGGTAATGGGATTTCATCCATCTCAATCACAAGTGTGCTGTTACATGTGGGACACGTCAACATCTTCTCTCCCACGCCTGAAAGTATGTGCATTTACACAATTAAAAACAAAATCATGAAGGATACATACATTTAAATAATTTCTTTATTCTTATATTCTTTCTTTAAATAACTCATTCTTTACGTGGTGGATCTATACAGCCACTCCCCCCTACATCTTCATGGCATAGTGCTTGATTACTATGTAATTAACATTACAAATTCAACATTTATTATTATTATTCTTCACCTTAAAAGCTACTGACATAACACTGTGCCTCCTAATGTTTGACACAAAACTGTTGATGAAATTCACTGTGTACATTAAACATTCAGTGTTCATTTTCTGTTTCTAAAGCCACAGTAAATATCTCAAATACAGTGGCATACATGTTTATGGGTTCCTTAAAGAGCATGAGAAGTGATGAATTTAACAACAAAAAAGGAAACTTAAAAACAGGAAATTTAACAGTGAAATTATTGACTTTAGATCCATGGAACTGAATTATAAATGAGAAAAAAACCTTAAATCAAGCAATATTAGATGGGAATTCCACTGAATTCAAGCTTTTCAAATGTCCTGTCAACATACCTTGTGATTTACTGTTTCAGGTTCCACTGAAACATGATTAACTGCCTAGGTTATGTAGCATCAAATGGTAGAATAATTTGTATATCATGATTAGGGAGAAGTTTGTAAGGAATGTCTTGGAATACCTTAAGGTACTGCTCTGATAATTTTCAGAAGGGAGTGAGGAAAGCGACAAAAAATTAATTAGGAGTAGCTAGCTTCCAGGCAGAGATTTCAAACTGGGACCTTATAAATACAAAGATGTGCTACACATTTGGTATGAACCACATTACTACAATAGGAAAGACAGACAATGCTCTCCATAGCTACTGCTCATAACAAGGCAAATGAATTACCATTGCCCTATAGCATTACCATTGTTCCCTCCTGCTACCAGTTTTCATCCATAGTTGCATACCTGTAACAGGTAGTTCTTTTGAGAATTGAGTAGAACATTTCATGCAACGAAACACAAGCTGATTCATAGCTGTCAATGGTCTAGCATCCAGCACTTCACCCAGGGTCCGCACAAGCTTCTGCAAGGATCACATCACGTGTCAGTGTAAGTCCTTCCCAAATTACACATTATATGCATGAAAAAGTGCACTTCATAGTAGCAGCAGAGAGAACTGCAAACCTTGTCTTTAGTACAACATTTCACCTTTCATTCTTCTCTCCACATATGAAGAACAATTGCAGGAGGCACACAGAAGTAATATTTTGTGACAATAGTATAGTAATACAATTACTGGCTTTCTGGACATTATCCACTCTTCCACTTCTTATTCAAAACAGTATTGCAGAGACTGACATCCTATCTCTGGACAAACTGGAACTAACTCTACCAACTGGGCCCAACTGAGTACATCTTTTACCTGAGGATGGAGTTAAAGTCCAATCTCCAAAATGTTATACTAAACAAAAGATGGAACAATGGATAATGTCCAGAAAGTCAGTAATTGTAAGCAATACCTTGATTCATGCAAGAAAATATAAAAATGTAATGCTGTATTATCTTTCATTTTTATTTGTAGCAACACACATGAACTATCCGCAATATTATCGTAAGGATGTTTCATTAAAGCCTCTCTTCTTCTGAACCAAGCAACACCTCCTATTACATATCCATCCTATCAACAGTCAATTGTTTTCCTTCCTTTTAGGATCAGTAATTGGGTTACAATTTGGGGACAGAATGTCACATGTTAGATACCTTAATTACTGCTTAGGAACCTCTACAGCCCATTATGATGGCTGTACAGTCTAAGGCAGTGGTTCTCAAACTTTTTACCTCTGAGCCCCCCTGAGAAGAGAAAATACTCTCAGGCCCCCAGCCTGTTTTTTTATCAAAATATAAGTCATGGTATGTTTGACATTTCATTCAGTTTATTTTGTGTTTTTCTACATGCTATTTAGCAGTTTTCTTACTCAAAATTAAAGTATCACAATACTAGGCCTACAATAAAAATTAGTTTTAACACTTGCAATTAACCAAAATATGTATCGAAATGAAACGATATTTAACTATCAAGTATTTAATTTTTTCTGCAAAGAAAATCAAACATTTAAATGTCAAAGTTCAGTGTGATGGATGTGCCTGATTTTGAGAACAAAGTTTATCAAAACGTGGTGTAATATCACAAATGGCCACTCTAACTTCTTTACCAATATTTAGCCTTGAAATATACTTTGACTTTATAGCTGCCAAAGCAGAAAAGCCTGTCTCACATAAGTAAGTTGTTGTGAAAGGAATCAGGATTTTCAATGCTTTTCGGCTCAAAGTTGGGAATTCCATGCCAATATGTATCCAGAACTCCAACAAAGACAATTCCTTAAATTTACTTTTTAATGAAGTATCACTAGTGAGNATTCCAAGAAAGTACAGTTGCCTCATTCCCTTGAAGTGAAGTGTTGAGGATATTTAGTTTCACAAATATATCTGTGAGGTAAGCCATTTTCAATAAAAAGTCCTTGTTGCTGAAACTGTCTGCCACTGAGTGATTTTCCCCATTTAAAAAACAGAACACCTCATGCCTCAGCTTAAACATTCTCTTTAATACCTTGCCTCTTGAAAGCCATCAAGCATCACTAAAAAACAACAGAGCAGTGTGTTCGGCACCCATTTCCTCACACAGCATTTTAAGAAATCTAGACTTCAGAGGATGCGGCTGCTGTCAAACTATCAACGCTGTCTCTGGCATACGCGTTTTATAACTGCCGGTAAAGAGAATAATTATTGGTTATTTTGAAATTCATGATAATTAAAGCCTGCACTCATCAAAAGTTTTTCTATATGTATTTTTATTTTTTTTACTTTTCTAATTGATTTAGGGCAGTTTTAATTTTTATCTGTAGGAAAGTATGCTGCGCCCCCTTTTCAAGCCCTTCGCCCCCCCCCCGGGGGTCGCGCCCCACAGTTTGAGAACCACTGGTCTAAGGCTTGAACTGTCTTTGCTCACTTGAACACTGGGATTGTTGTTTGGAATCCCACTCAAAGGCATGGATGTTTGTGTGTGAATTTATTAATCTTCAACTACACTTTGTGCAAAATGCAGAAATCAATCAGGACAGGTGGTACAAATAGTAACCATTCTGTTTTAAAGGGTTATGAATTCTTTAATCAAGAAAACATGAAAATGGCAAGATACTTAGGAAATGCTAAAACACTTATGGGCAACAAAGATGTACTATTAGCCAGGACCCTTCTGTGATATTGTGGTCAGGAGTGATCTATGAAGTAGTGAATTACTGACAGGACTCCTCTGTGACACAGTGAATTATTTCAAGACTTCATCAGATTCACATGGCACAGCAAAGGAAAAAACCTGGAAAGATCGATTTTCAGAGGCCACAGACACCTTGGGTTCCAGTCTACTCATATCTGAAATCAGTATTCAGTACAGTTACTTCTTATGAATAATTATGTTTTGAGGGCAACTTTTCATGAATTCTCCAAAGGCTGGCAGTGGGGACCATTCCAAGTGGTTCATGCACTTTCTGGTAAAGCTTATGGACTTGAAAGTTCACACCGAAGGGCATCAGTCGTGAGAGAGAACTTTATTACATTGTGCAGAACATCTGTATTTTAGATGAGTGAATCTGTTCAGAAAGAAATAAGATAAGGACATAGATAGTTTGGATGTGTCAAGTTTCTGTGAAATACTGGATTCTTTAGTATTGTGTCTACCTCTCAAATGATTAAATTAGTTTCATTGTTTGTTCAAGATTCCAGACACACTAAAAGGGATGTAACTAACTTCATGAAACTGAGCTCTTCTTGAGAAGCTGCTGATTCTGTATCCACTCAAGAACTTCCAAGCAATTTATGGAACCTGAAGGTTCATTACCATGTTCCCAAGAGCCCTCCACTGGTCCCTATCCTGAACCAGATCAATCCAGTCCATACCACCTCATCCCATCTCTCTAAGATCCATTTTAATAATATCAACCCACCTATGTCTTGGTCCTTCTAGTGGCCTCTTTCCTTCTGGCTATCCCACCAATATCTTATATGTATTATTCCCCTCCTCCTCCTCCTCCTCCCCATTTGTGCCACATGCCCTACCCATCTCATCCTCCTTGACTTGATAATGGGCTGCATGTTACTTGCCAATTGGCTCTGTGTGGTCTGCAAAAATACCCTTCCTCGGCAAAATATGTGTTAATCTCCTCTTTAAGGTGTTGAATCTTGTCATAAAAGCTTTAATGAAAGTGTTTACAAGATATTTCATGTAATTTTTCCATAGGCTCCCCAGAATCCTAATAAATAACTTAGAAGAGTATAAAATTAGTACAACTCACGGCTGTATGGAATGTTCTCGTTCAACCTAGTAGAACTTACTAAATTTAAATAAATGTTTCTGACCCTTACAGGTCCAATTCCTTATTTGTGAGCTTGTGCTGCCCAGTACTGAAGGGCACATATTTGTGTTGCTGTACTGGGATCAACATACTTTTTATGATGCAACTTGCAGGTAGGTGCCTAAGATACAACATAGGCTGTCAATGATTTGAGGTTTGGCAGGACTGGTTTAGACAGATGATGGAGTTGTACCCACTGTACTCAACCTATTTTTTTTCTCCTTTTGTGAGGAGGGAGGGGGGCTGACAGACCTAGCTTCATGATAGACTCACACAGAACTATACGCAGTGTGATAATTAAGTTCCCGAACTGAGGCCATAAGAACCACACAAAAAGAAAAAAAAAATTATTAATACCATCACTCAGTATAGTCTCCACTCACTTCTGTGCAATGTATATATCACTCATACAATGAATGGAATGCCAAGAAAACGTTTCTTCCTGTATCGCCTTCAGTTCTCTCATTACAGTCTGTTGGATCGATGGATCAGCCTCAAATCTCATCCCTTTCATCGCAATTCTTAATTTAGGGAATAGAAAAACGTCAACTTGTGCTAAATCAGGGGAGTTGGGTGAATGGGATTACACAGGGATCCCTCCTTTCACTCAGAGACAAAGACCAAAGAATGAGCTGGGGCATTGTCATGCAGGAACCACTTTCCTGAATCTCAGGTCTAACACAAACTCTAGTGACCAATTTCCTGATCACCTCTTTATGAAATTTACAGTTTACAGTCCAATTTTCTGGCACAAATTTGTGATGAATAATACCTTTAGCATAAAAAATGCAGTCAACATTGTTTTTGCCCGCGATTTTTTCATTCTCAATTTCTGAGCTTCTATGTACCTTCTATGCCATTCAAACACCTTGTTCTTGATTAACGTTCTTCACCTTACTCACTTTTAAACATTTTAAACCTTTCAGTAGCTGTTTTCTTTAATTTTACACAAAACTTCTTCGCTACTCTTTGAAACCTATACACACCATTTAAATAAACATCCCCGACAGATGGTGGTGTTAGTATTACTGTAATAGTGTCAGTTCAGGAACTTTATTGTCACATTGTGTATGAACCTTGAGACTGATACAGTCTTATGTTTTGGCTTCATTTCATTACAGGGTTCAGAGGTGCTCAGAGCTTCTACACTTATTTCAATTATATTTGCTGTTCTTTTGCCATTACTGAAGACTGGTTAATCCAGATACTTTGCATACTATGAATGGTATTCCCTGCAATTTAGTGAAAATCCCCAATGATCTTAGTAAAGGGAATATACTCTTCCCTTGAGACTGTTTGTGCTTCTTGGACATTTTCCATCATTAGGCAGAGATCTCCTGGGTTTTCCTCAGCCATATCAACACTCCAGTGGTGGTCAAATTCCTTGGGTTTTGGGAATCAAAGACCAAGATTCACTCTGTGGCAACCTTCCTTGCCATTTCCAAATTTAGTCCCATCATGTTTTAATTTTCTATATTAGAAACATAAAAAATGGCAGACACAAACTCGTGGAGTGACTGAAATGAAGCATGGTAATACATTTTCGATAAACATGCAACTTTCTTTTTAGGTAATCTGCTTTCAGGATGAAATGCAACAAAACAGGGCAGGCAAGAAATTTATATATAGCTTTTGGTTGAATGGCAATAACTACTGAATCACTAGAGAAACTTAGCACTGATAAAATCTGTGCATACATCATAAGTTGTTCCAAAAAAGATAATGATATGATGCTGATGATGATGATTTGTGACATATTTATAAGTGCACGAAATAACAGACTGACTTCACTGGAATGAAGATTTGTGTAAGTCTGGTATGCTAGCCTACATGCTAAACTGAATTTTGTTGTTAAATTATAGATGTATATTACCTAAATAATATATTATCAATGCAAGATTTGGTAGGACTGGAAATCTGTAACAACTTTTAGGGTGGATCATCTTCAGATGGTGACATAGATCTCTATGTCATCAGAAAGTTACAAAATTCTATTTTCGACCATTACAGAACCCAAATTAAAGATCTTGTTGAACACACAAGATTTTTCTTCCACAAGGGTGTCTACTGTGGGTCTGATGTACTCTCAAAAACATTTTACACACAATAATCTCAGCGTTAAGGTATATTTTTCCCTGTGCTTAACTAACTGAGCACTATGCCATGAAGGCATATGGGGGAGTGGATGTATAAAGCCACATTTTCTTGACCTCAGCACTAGCTACAGGAGAGTGGTCAGTTTCACACTCCAGCTGCTTTATCCATGGGTAAAGAGCCCTAAATACCCATTGGAGAGCAGATTGGTTGGACCCCAGGGCCAGTCTGGACGATGTGGAGAAGTGAAAATTCTTGACCCTAATGGGACTTGAACTCTGACCCCTCGGTCGTCCAGCCCATAGCCAATCGCTATACAGACTATGCTCTCCCAGTTCCATAATTTCAGTGTGTGAATTAAAATCATACATTAATAAAAATGAGTGTATAATACATCACAATAGAACACAGGGAATGTAAATGATCGAAGAGTTAATTACCTGCGCATCTTTCTCTTCCATGACATACACCCTTTCTTGGCGATCTCGACGCACCGTGTCGAACGTTAAATGTACTGTGGCAGTGGGACCCTCCCCACGTATTCTGTTGCAGCTCAGTAAGCTTGCCATGGTCCACCTCTCATGGGTCTTTCCACACAGCACCTCTCTCTCTTTCAACTGCCTGGAAATAACGTAAAGCATGGCTGTATGGCATCAAACAACGAACGTAAAGGTTCAGTTTGGTAATGTGCACTGTAAAAAGATACAGTTCCTAACACTAATTTATTTTTAGTCTCAAATATATTGTGATTCATATGCCCACTGCTAGGCAACAGCTTGGTAAACACATTCAGAACAAAAGGACATCCATTGCTGGGTAACAAACCAATAAACACCCATTCTTGATAACAGATGACGGTTTTTTCTGCAGGGTCAATGCTGAGAAATTATGAGAGGGGACAGCCAGGAGAATTGAAGGGGTACAGAGGGGTACTATAAAGATGTACAGAGGGGTAAAAAAGCGTACAAGGGAGTACATTGGAGTAGTGTTCTGTTCTGTTCTGTTCTGTTCTGTTCTGTTCAGTTCAGTTCAGTTCAGTTCAGCTCAGTTCAGCTGGAAGTCAGAATAGTTCCAGTGGAGTGTCCAGTCAGAAGAAGATGACAGTTTGTCATACAGTGATTTGTGAACTGTTGTAACCAGTTGTATAAAGGTCCAATAAATTTGATCATCAAAACAAAAAAAGTCTCATAAGTCACACAAACCCTGGCTACCTGACAATATAATGGCAGACATACTAAACCCACATAAATGAATACTACAAAGTATGTTTCAAATTTTACAGCAATGGTGTGTCCCCAGAATATGCTAGATATACAAGTTATCCTTCATGAGAAGGCAGCAAATGCATTAATTTCTTCTACTGCCATCTCACAGGAAGGCCTATTTGCAGACAAACAGAAGCAGTTCTTTTTAACACTTCTGACAGGAAGATGATGATGGAGTGAAAACTACAAAACACTTTCATATGCTCAAAATTCAAAGTTTGGTTTCATTTCAAATTTGTTGTCTGCTGTGTGAATGTGAGAGCACTATCTCTACAAACAGCTTTCCTGTCTACTACTGTTCTATTTTGTTTCTCTTCACTGTGATCATCTTCATGTTATGATATTGTCATGTGTATTAGTGACTACAGATTGGATCTGGATTGGTGAATAGATTTACTGACCCCTTACAGGTCATAACTACAAATAACTATAACACTATTGCTGATTTCCACCCTACAAATCACTTCACATTAAGTTGTCTCATTTTACTTTCACTAGGCTTTACATGGTAACAGCTCTCCACATTATTCCTCTGCAATGTCTTCACCAGATGTTTCCAGGTAACAAATCTTAGTGATGGAGATTTTTCCGCTTCCGTTGTCCACTGATTAACACTCCACATTTGAACCCTCAACTGCACTGCACTTACTCACTGAACAGAATATGTTTGGTTGGGTCACATAGCCTCAGAGAGGACCCACAGAGAATACCATCTGCATCATCTCTTCTACTATTGTGTGACATCACCACGCATGTGTATGCTGTGGGCGCTACACACCAACAGCTGTATGTATCATGTATCGTGACAACTCCTCTATTGTTGAACCAGGGCATTACCTAGCAACAGCTGATGTTTACAGAGGCACCTCTTAGCACTGGGTCATCATCATCATCATCATCATCATCATCATCACCATCATCACCACTGGCATGACAGCCCTCTGTGAGCCCTGGCCTTCCTCAGGATTGCTCACCATTCTTCTCTATTCGATGCTACATTCCTCCAGTTCTTTACATCCAAAATTCTTATGTCCTGCCACACGCATTCTTCCCATCTTAACCTTGGTCTTCACACTCTCCTATTTCCTTCTGGTTTAGTATTAAGCATTTTCTTGATGGTTCTATTCTCGCTGGAACGTATTGTGTGTCCAGCCCATTCAAGCCTTTTCACCTTTATAAATCCAATAATGTCTGGTTCATTAAACAGTTTGTATAGCTCATGGTTATACCTCTTCCTCCATATTCCATTTTCTTCCACTGAGCACTGGGTCTATACACCACAATATTAACAACTGTCATTTCCAGAATTATCTTCCACAATCTCGGACACGTTTTCATAGTGCTCTGGATAGGAGATTCTTGCTGCAGTGACTATGATATAAGGTCTTCTGGATTACAATGTTGCATAGTTTGGAGGCAGCCCAACATTTCGGAGGAACATATCTCCCACGGTCAAAGAGTAAGCCAAGTAGAGCATAGTAGTGTTACTGCTCCTAAATTACATGGTCAAAAGATTGTAATACACACAGGCTACACATAATAAATTACAAGGAAGTGTCCAACTTCATCAAAATCAAATTCTTCATCAACAGACAGCATACAGATGGGAATTCAGACTGATGAAATTTCCAACCATTTAGGCCAATATACACATGTACACAAGCATGCTATGGCATTAGGGAAGAAAGAGGCTAAAGAAAAAGGGACCTTGGGCCTTGGATAACTGCATAAAGATCTCTATGGGAAAATCTATTCCAAAAGGAGCACCTACAGATGTAGTCCATTATGGTATAAGACAGAACCAAACACCAATAATTTCTATGTTTAGAGTCCTTTGCCTACATTCTTACACTCAAAATATAAGATAAGGGGCATGCAGTAGCATAGTTGGTTGAGGCACTAAGCTACAAGCCGGAAGGTTGTGGGTGTGAGTCCCAATGAGGTGCATGTTTTCAATTGACCTAATCTTCCAGCCGCATTATGGCCCTGGGGTAAACTCAACCTCCAACAGAAATGAGTATCAAGAATATTGCTGGGGGGGTAAAGGGCAGCTGGCACGTACGTTTGACCTTACCACCACCTGTGAGCCGACTGTCTAGATAATGTGGGACCCTCAACATATCACAGCCCTATGGGCCTCCATGGCCTGTTACAGGGACAGTTTTTTAAATATAAAATGAATATGTGCAAATATCAGTAGTAAGAGAATGTGCCCCATGTGAGAAGCCCAGAGGAATGGTAACTTTTACACAGATCTGCAACAAGTAATTGAAGACAGAAAAAAAAATTAAATATCTCTATGGAACTGAGCCCTTCTCGAGAAGTGCCGGTCACTCAACAACTTGAGAATTTCCCAACATTTGATGGAACCCGACAGTTCATTTCCATGTTCACAAGAGCCATCCACTGGTACCCATCCTGGGTCAGATGAATCCAGTTCATACCACCACATCCTATTTCTCTAGTTAAACGCTAGGGTATTCAAATCAAAACCCACCTGTAGATAACTGCAAGAGTACACACTCTGTCACCTTGTTACATACAGTGGACCCCTTATTTATGCTCCTTGAGTTAAGCATTTGCCTCATTTAACATTCAATTTCAGGGATCCTATGTCAATAACCTCGCTATTAAATTTCTTTTAAGACATTCCCCAGTTTACTATTCAGATCCACTGTTTGTGAGAGAAAACCTAAATGGGGGTTTTGCCAGTTGACAGGTGAAATACATTCCACTAGATTTTCTATCATGTAGAATCCAGTATGGAAAAGTGTATCTTTCACATTCAAATTTCAAAAAATTTACATACTGTGATATAGAGCCAGAAGAGACAGCCATTGCTAGGCAATGAGACACTAAACAGACAAAGACATTAAACAAGGAGCTGTTGCTATGTAACGGCCAGTAAACATGTTATGTCAGTAAAAAAGGAGCCATTGCTAAGCAATGGCTAGTAAACACTGACTATGACACAGTGTCTTCAATGTGGTCGGTGCTGTTTTATTTGCAGCCCAACCTGAGTCTATAATATAACAAGAACAAGAAGTCAGTCAGTGAAGCATATTCAGAAGAGGCAAACCCATCTTCCCATCAGAGAGAATGTTACACAAGAACTATGACCTTAAGGGTTCAGTTAAAAAAAAAAAGTCTGGTCATGGGCCTCAAGAGGCTAGATGCCAAGATGAACGGATTGGCAGTAAACCGTCAGTTGTAAAGTAATGTTGACTGAAGTCAGTCAGTCAGTCAGTAATGAATTGAGAGTCGACAGTTAAATTAGCTAGTTGTGAGAATGTCACTAGCCAGTAGGAATATAAGCAGAGGACACTGTCGGGATCTGTTACCAGGAAACAGCTAGTGAAGATATGGAACACTTAAGACTGCGCTGTAGTGAGAAGCAGAGTGCACAAGTGAGTGAGTGTCATACTGTGTTACTTCAAATACAAGACATCCTCAAATTTATGATGCATCCAGTTCTTGAATGTGGGTTTTAGGATTAAAAAAATTGGCAGCTCTATATGCCTCAAATTTAAGATGCACTTCAATTTTTCAAAGGGGGAAAGAATGTGAAAATGTGCATCTTATGTTCAAAGTAACATGGTAATTACTTGTAATTACGATTTATAAGTGTTCAGTAAACCAAAATACCAATCCAAACCCCTTGCCTAGTCACTAATATGTGACAATATTTTACAAAGAGAAGGAGAGGAAGTTATGACTTTCCAATGACTCACAAAATTAATCACACACCTTTCCGTCACAACCAGAAACAATTCATCTGCATTTTGAGTTCCCACTCTCTGCCTCTGGACAAGATATAACTGCTCCTCATCTTCATCTGGAAACAGATAGATTACATTAAACAACAGCAGCAAACATTCTGAACTGTATTAACATCTAGCATTATACAATTTATTAACTGGTTTGTCTGCATCAAGCACTTTCCACTTATAACTGCATATTATAAAATTAAATGAAACATCTTAACTTTTAAATTTTATGGTAACAGGCTGACCACATTAAAGCACCATTTTCTGTAATGAGACATTCCATGGGGACTTTAACCTATTATGCTTCAGATTTGAAGGGCCATACCAGATGGAATTCTTGGCAGTTTATAAACAATAATACCTTAAAAAAGAAAGGTAATGTTCTAACAATGCTTTCATCAAATGCCATTTCTGTAGGAAATAAATCCCTCAACAATAAAGATGGCTCAAGTGCTAACATGTCTGATTTCTATTTGAGAGATGCTCAGTTTGAATTTTGGCCAGACATCAACCATGTTCACTGACATTCTTCGTGGTTTTCATCAGTCTTGCAGACAAATACCAAGATAGTGCCTTAAAATTATGCCATGACTGCAACCTTCTACATCATTTTAAATTTATTATTCACTATCTTTCCATCATTTTATGCTATGTAATCTTACTAACTTCATTAAATAAATACATAAATATGAGGACCACGAGCATAATTTGCCATCAAAGATGTCACTGTACTAAAGCTTGTTCACAGGATGGAAGCTGATAATTAAAACTTCACAGGGAATTAGTATTCCACTCTCAGAAATCAACTTTTGTGACACAGTCTACCACAGAAGCAGGGAGAGATCACTTTCATTTTTAACATAAATGTCTCAAGTTAAACAGAAATACTGTGTTCTGGGTGGAATAAAGGCAAGGCGCCATCTCTTGAAAAGACTAACAGGTAATTTAAATCCTTATAAATGCATATATTCCATGTGATGAGACATATTTCAGGGTAGAAGATGGAAGAGCTAGAAAGATTATATGGACAGACAGTTGATTTAATCTGTGTGAACTTTCTGTTACTCAAATCATTATTCCAGCTGTCTAACAGCACTGTACCCTCCAAAAGTACTCTCCTTACATCGGTTCACATGCTCTCCAACAATATGCCATCTTGTTCACTGACTCTTGAAAGCACCCATTTATTATTATTGTTGTTGTTGTTAGCACTAAAACTCTCTGTGGTTCTTGGCCTACTCTAAACTCTGGCCATCCTGTTCTTGTGACTTTGTTTTCCAGTTAACCACACCCAAGTACCTCAAATCCTTCTCCACACCACCCAGCCATCTCATTCTTGATCTACTTTTCTTTCTTTTCCTTTGGGGTTTTACAAGCATTATTCTTTTTATAAGTACTTCATTTCTCTCCTTATAACATGTGCTGCCCATCTCAGTCTATTCCTTTTAATTCTTTTAATTATATCAACATCATTAGATATACTACATAATCCTTATTACAAAACTGCATAATGAGAAGCTTCATAAATTGTACTATTCTCCAAGTACAATTAGAATGATCAAGTTAAGGAGAAAGAGGTGGGCAGAGCATGTAGCACAAATGTGGGAGAAGAGGAATGCATATAGGACATTGGAGAGAAAGCCGGATGGAAAGAAACCACTGGGAAGACCAAGGAGTAGGTCGGTGGACAATACTAAAATGGATCTTAGAGAGATAGGATGGGATGGTATGGATTGGATTGATCTGGCTCAGTATAGGAACCAGTAGAGGGATCTTGTGAACATGGTAATGAACCATCGAGTTCCATAAAATGCTGGGAAGTTCTTCAGTAGCTGCGCAACTGGCAGCTTCTCAAGAAGGGCTCAACTCCATGAGTGAGTGAATTCCTTATTACAATGTCTTCACCAGACCCCATCAATGCACCCACTTGTTATGCCCCAGAAAAACCATTGCTGTGTCACCATAAAGTTCCCTGCCTGATGACAATTGGCTAATTTCAGTCTTGGGAATAAATGAAAATTACATGACACTGGACCAGGACTGCTGAGGGTAGCAAGGGTACAGTAACAGCAAATATGTGACAGCAGCATCTCCTTGAGCATACAAACTCAGTCATAACAGTGAGATATGGAGCTTAAACAGATTTTGTATTTTAGCATTAATAAGATATTAAAAATGTTTTTGCTATCATAAAGTCTTAAAAACTGCATGCTAAATATAGAAAAATCACAAAAGAGATATATTCAAGTAGGATTTGAGGTTCCCACAGCAATGGTTATGAAGAGTATCATCTTCTGAGATATACCATCATGTAATCCACTGAAAGTCAATGGAAGTTTTGGAGGGACACTCGGCTTGCCACCTGCTTTCACACTGGTATCTCGCTTGGCTTATTCCAAGCTTATGATGGAGATGATATGTTTCTCCGAAACGTCAGTCTCAAATATAGTTTGCACTTCAGTTCCAGACAATACATTCATGTTTCTCTGATGGTGAATCAGACTTCACTCATGGAGCTGAGCACTTCTTGAGAAGTTGTTAATTGTGCAGCTACTCAAGAACTTCCTAGAATTTTATGGAAACTGAAGGTTCATTACCATGATGGTGAAAACCTCAAATAATTCATAGCATTGTGTTCAGAGTGCTCAAAGTAAGAATATCAACTATTACCAAACTTACATGAAAATCTATTTTCAGCATCCATTTCAAATCTGAGAATATGAACTCAGTTTTCATCAGTTACACTGAGGTAACCACAAACAATTTGTTCAATTCTTGCAGTAATTTATATACGTCCAGATTTTAACCTGCCTAAAATGAACATTCATTCGGATAACACCTTTTCAAAACTGTTATGAGTTCTCATCACAAAGGACTTAAACAGTATTTGTTTTATGTCTATATCTTTATGAGTTTTGTCTGTTTTTATTTCATTATAAATTACTTAATCAATTCTGTGCATTAATATTTCATTATTATACTTTAAATTTTTTTTATAATTATTTATAGTAATGTGACTAACTTTTTCATTCATCTGTTTATCTTCAACATTCCTGATAAATAAATTAGGATGATTATTTTAAAATCATTTTTGATTATTTCATACCAGGCACCATCCTACAAGCCATAATGTTGCAAGTTTGATTCCTAATGAGGCCGCTGCATTTTTCAATTGATCTAACCCTTCCAGCCTCACTATGGTCCCGGGGTCAACTCAAGCCTCTAACAGAAATGTGTACCAGGAATCTTCCTAGGGGTAAAGGGCAGCCGGCACATGGGGCTCACAACCTCACTGCCACCTGTGAGTTAATCGTCAAGAAAATGTGGAAGTCATGAATTCTCGCTGCCCTATGTGACTCCACAACCTGTTACAGGGATATCTTCACATACCAACTGAGTTTATTTAAGACTGACAGCACTGTTATACGTCAAACCCCCTACTCAATTGATTTTGCCTGATGCCCACACATAAACAATTAATTGGCTAAATATGAGATAATGACAGTTTTGAGACTCACATTCACATTAACTTTCATATTTGTCCTGACCCACAAATGTCCATTCTTACTGCCACACAACCACGAGGATGCAGACAAAACATGTCACACAAGCAAAATATAATAACCACCAAGTTTAGCACCTTATTCTACCTCAGATACAAGCAGAATGATGGTAAAGAGAATTGAGGAAAAAGAGACTGTCAGCTACCTTCTTCATCTCCCTCACACTCCTCGTCCTCAGACTCAACTTCCACAGATTCTGGCGATGCTTCCCTGCTACCTTCCTCATTTCTAATATCAGATGAAAGTGCTTTGGAAGCAAATGATCCTTCTCTTACTACTGAATCCTTCTCCGTTTCTAGAGTGTATGTTGCGTCACATCCATCACTTCCTGCTTCGTTCTGTAAATAATGACGAAAACTGTAGTTAAACATTCGTTATACAAGGTGGACAAAAGCAATAAAAAACTTCTGACATGGTAGTGTAGTTGGTTGAGGCACTATGCCACAAGTCGGAATGTTGCACATTCAATTCCTGACAAGATCACTGGATTTTTCAATTGACCTAATTCTTCCAGCTGCACTATGGCCCTGGGATCGACTCAGCCTCTAACAGAAATGAGTATAGGGAATTTTCCTGGGGGTAAAGGGCAGCTGGCACGCAAGTTTAACAGCTTTGCCGCTATCTGTGAGCTGACTGTCTAGCAAATGAAGCAGCCTTGACATCTCTAAACTGTATGGGCCTCCATAGCCTGATACAGGTATAGCTTTACCTCTCACAGCATACAATTACTTATCTCACTTGAAATACTTCTAACCAAGCAGATAATTTTTGTGGTAACAGGCCTGCAATATATTCAGATGGTACTCTGTTCAAATCTCCATTGGCACTAACCATGCTTCTCTTTATTGTTAGACCAGCATCTGTACAACAAACATCACCAGCTGATGACATGTTCTATTCACCTACAACTCCTGATAACTATCTTGGGCTTCCATAATCTTATATGTGATAAACAACAAGTTTTTCTAGATCATTAAGAATAGGAACTGTATCACACAAATGTTTGCCTACATAAAAAATGTCTCAGGTTTTGTTCAATTCAATTTTAAATAACATAACTATTTTTCTGAGTATTTCCTTGGAACATTGCAGCATACTTCTCTTCTAAATAAATCTGCTGCTTTAAACATTAATATAAATGATTAATTTACTACACCAGTGTCAATTTATTTTTAAATATTTAACTGACAGATGAACAATTATATTCAGACTTAAACTTAGGATTCACTGAAATGTTTTCGATTTCAAAGTTTACAGACCAGTGAAAATTAAGACAGAAATCTTCTAGGAAGTGACATCATGTAGATGGCTACCAATATTCTGGAGGAATTACTTTGTTGACTGGTTCCATAGCTCTGCACTTCACAGCAGCTGATGCACCACTTGCTGTAAGGCGCACATGAATTTTGTTGTTGAATCAACACACCTGAGAGGGAATAACATTTGGAATGATGGGAAGTTCTTTGTTAACAGATCACAGGAGGTGGTGAAAATGCTGTCCCTCTACATGTATACATTTTGATTTACCTTCTGAAGGAGTTCTGCAGGAATATGTCAAATTTCCCTCTGAATATGTTCTTTTAGTTCTTCCATTTGGGGATTACTGTTATAAACTTTGCCCTCCAAACAACCCCAGAAGAAAAAATCAAAAGGATTAAGATCAGGTGAACATTATGGTCAAATACTACTGCTGATAATTCTGTCCCCGAAGACATCGAACAAATTCTGCATAGATACATGTGCAGTGTGAGCAGTAGCAGAGTCTTGCTGAGACCAACCATAGAGTCTTTCTCCTTCTGTTAACAGTGGAAAGATTTGCCCAAGAATGACCTGTACATATCTTTCACAATTAACTGTTTCATTAAAAAACAAAGGTCCAATAATCCTTCCTGCACTCACGGAACACCAAACACCAACTTTCACTGGATGGAGCACAACTTCTTGGGTTAGATATGGATTCTGTGAACTCCACTATGGATTATTTTGCGTATTTATGTATCCCTGCAAGTGAAATCATGCTTTGTCAGAAAGGAAAACCAGTTACAAACATCAACCCTGGTAGCTGACTGTGTGGCTGCAAGGCATGGATTACTCGTTTTATAGGGTCTAAGCTTCAGCAATTGTATTGTTGTTCTTGCACTAGACTTTCACCCTCCAGTCTCTTGTGCTAGATGTTCCAGCAATTTTCTATGCGTATGCTCAAGTATGGCCCCTGTGGCATCTAACTTGTTCACAGTAAGCAATCTGTGCTTATATTTTCCTTTCTTGTCTATTAAAAGGTCTCTTGTTATAAGTTTATTCACTAAATTGTGAACAGTTTGTCTGCTGGGAACTCTTTCATCACAAAATTTACATCGAAATTTTCACCAACACTCTCTAGCAAATCTGTATTTCACATAGGTGTCATATAGAAATATATGTTGTTCTAAAGTATACCGCACCATTACATACCACACAGCTCACTAACTATAACTGACAACAGATGGCTAATGGACCTGACAACCACTGCCTACTGCTCACAACTCATATACAAACTCCCATGCATGAACTGCACTGCTCGCCGCGAAACATGATGACGTTAAGTGGTCCAAGTTAATTACTTCCTTTCATTTCAAATGCCATCAGCCATCAGGCATGCTGATTCATTGTCAAAATTCGTATGCGCCTCGCAGCTGGTGGTGCACTGGTCACCATGAACCCGTCAACAAAATTAAAAAAACCAGGAGCACCCTCCTCTACTGTAAAAAGTGTGATGTTGGTCTGTGTGTCAAGGAATGCTTCGACCAGTGGCACACACACATCAGAGTGTGAGCACTGAATGGAGTGAAAGCAACACAGCAAGACACGAGCAAACCCTGGACATCAAGAACCTCCTCATCAAGATAGACAGGCGGCACAAAATCTGCCCCATACAAGAAGGATGACAGGAGTATGGACATGAACCTACATAGTTTAAAAAAATTATAACTAGTGACAATAAAGGTTTTTTAAATTAACATCTAGAAACTTTAAAAACTTTGCAATACCAGGAAGCTGCTATGATTGTGAAATGTTCAACTTTATGTGTACTGTGCATTATAGAATATAAGTGTATGTATTTTAAATCAAAACACCTATTGTGATGGTAGTTTCCAGTTCGTAATGTTGTTCCCTCTGAAGATGGTCCGTAAGGACCGAAACATGTAAGGGAGATAAGTTTTCATGTAGTAAAAACTTATATGTCACATTGGACGAAGTGGTTTGTATTTATATGTATTTATAAGAGTTGTAAAGTGACGCAATTCATACTCATGTACAGTCTGAACAAAGGATTATTGTATATAGTGTTATTATTTTTTACAAAATCAACATGTTTGAAGTTTTGGGAAAAAACTACAGATCGTTTGGAATTTCATAATCTATATAATAAAGATGATATTTTGCATTTCATAACAAAATAATCACAGTATATTTTCATTTGTAAAAATTGCTCTTTTGTGTATTTGTAGAAAATTTTGTTTTTCAGGCTGTTTTTAGTTCACATTTCTATTGCATAAAACAGAAAATATGTAGTTTTTTCTGAAAGTCTGCAACTTTAAAGACTTAGGGCCATCTAATTCCAGCTGCAGCAGTCTCTTGACAAATTAAAAGTCCATACTTTAAAGGTTAATATGCAAACATCACACATAACGCAATGTTTCTTCTAACAGGGGATCAACAGGCTAACAACACAACACAGACCTTCATGTCTGCCTTTGGAGAGAAATTTTAAACTATACGTATTAAATTTCACATGCAACAATTTGGTCCTCTTACGTCAATTAAAAGGAGCAGATAGAAACAGAGATTTTGAAAATCTTTCATACATAGTAACCCTTGTAAACTCTTACAGAATTTTATAAATTGCTTTTATTCTAAATGGTCTGCGTGAATGTGATATAACATTCAATTTTTAACTAGTCATTCATTAATAATGAAGGATTTAAGATTCAATAACATACTGGCATTTTCCAATACTTCTCTAAATCTCATGGCCAATCACACCAATTAGAATTGTGCCTACATGAGTAGAAGTCACAATGGTAGCACTGTGATGCTGGGGAGACTCTGCAGACAAGGCGGCAGCCGATGGTACAGTCGCAGCCTTATGGAGGCCAAGAACATCTTGAACACAGGACCCAGCATGACTGTGTAGCCAGTTCTCCTCTCCAAATCTCTCACGCAGTGTTTCAATTTGCTTCTTTGTCTCCAGATGTTCTGTAGAGAGGTCTGTGCAAAAAAAAAAACAATAATGTGACAATTTCAAATGTAAACAGGTGCACAGTGACTTGCCAGAATTAAATTTGCTTTAATAATTTATAAAATAAACATGTGTTCATAAGGATACATGACAATGAATGCATAAGGGGTAGGCCTCCACCAGCCTTCGCACCATGGCCTACAATGATCTATTGTGCATAATATGTGAACTAGCTCAATAATCAATTACAGTGGGCCCTTAGCATCCAAGAGTTTGATCTACACTGATATGGATATCTGTCGATCTGAAAATTTTCCAGTAATTTGCTTTGTTTTCTCCTAAAATTCTGAAAATTTCTACACTGTGCTCCTGGTACCAAAAAAGGTATACAGCATATATGCTCATTCTCTATACAGTACATTATAGTGGTTTAATGTGTACATTAACATTGTGCCTTAAAATAAAAAATAAAAGTGAAATCATGTCTAGTTATAAGGGTGGAAGTGCAACTGCAGGTAAATGTGGCAAAAAGACCATACAAATCTATACCATTAGAAGAAAAGATGAAAGTTATTAGAAGAATGGAGTGTGAGCAACCACTGAAGACTTGGCTGCATATCAGAGACAGAGAGAACAGCAGCAAGAAGAGCCTGTTTTACAGACTATACAAACACATGACCTGCAGGAAATTCTGGCTGGTATTGACAGGTACCTGCAGAAGTCAGGTGTCATTGATCCTGACAGGGAATGATGCTATTCTATTAGAAGAGGAGTTGATATAATGTTGCAGCCTTACTACCATGTTCTGCAGAAGAGGAGGCATCATGCTAGGCAAACAACACTCCGTTCTTATTTTAAAAAGAGATCTAAAGAGCCCCAAACTGATCCAAAGATGGCAGAAGATGATCCAGTTGACCCTGGCAATCGCCTTCTCAATAAAACCTACATATTTATATTTTATTATATAATAAATGTGATATAAATCCATTTATATAATGTTTCTTGTTTTACGTAGGAGTGTCTCAATTTTTGTATATCTGGAACGCATCCCACTGCAATTTCATTTCCGCCAATTAGATATATGCAGACATCTCCAGGAACCCAACCCCAGCTTAAAACAAGGGTCTACTGTATTATCTATCACCCATAAGCCAAAATCTTAATTGAACAAGATGAACAGAGAACTGCATAAAAAGTTAATTTTACTTCTGCTAGATTTGAGGTTCTCATGGCAATGACTATGAAAATATATGTCTTCTGGCAGATGATGCTTGCAGTCTGGTACAAATTTACCAATGTTTCAGAGGATCATCCAGTGTAATATGAGGATTATATTCACTAGCATCTGTAAACAATTTTAACACATTCTATTTTATGTCTCACCACAGAAGGGCCTGGTTCAACCATTGTTTTAAAGTTAACACACACTTCTATAACAAAAAGATGAAGAAAGTAGATACTTAACACTAACTTATATAACATGTAAACTAAACACAATAAGTATAAGCAGGTTCTATTCTTTTCACACGGAATAAGAAGCAACTTGTAAAACTAAAGGAAAAAAGAAATAAGCGCACTCATATGGGTATCATATTGTGACATGCTGAGCTATGGATGACGCCCCTCCCCCACCCCCCGCCAGCCGTGATGCGCCGAGCGAAGCTGAAGCGAGCCGATGTTAGCCGAGTCCTAGCATCCTGGTCGCTAGGCAACGCGAGTCAACAGCGGTGACGTCACCAAGTAGTAACAGCGGTTACTTCCGCTAGCGTTACTAGCAACACAGCGCCAGGCAACAAGGGTGCCTATTACGTGGCCGTTTTCCGTATTGTCCGATCGAGGCTACATAAGGAGCAGCGAAGGCTATTCACAGTCAGTCAGTCAGTCCTGGAGCTACCGCCGAGTGAGTCCTCGAGCTACCCCCGAGTTAGTTCCGAGCTAGCCAGCAACCAGCCAGTTGTATTGTGGCATTTGGAATGTACTATTTGTGATACTGCAGATAGCAGTAATCGTAAATCTGTAATTTGGGTGATTGTAAGTGCGAATGTGAAATAAAATTCGCTATATAAAATACGCCGTGAAGTTATTTGTCGCGTTATACCCCCGATACGCGACAATATTGTGACATGTCTGCTCATTAAATTATTCTAAGCTATTGCAAGATACTGAATTTGGTAAAATGCAAATTCAGATTCAACCTTTCTGTCCAGAGATAATTTTAAATGTAAACTACCAAAATGTCAAATTTGTAGTAAGCTAGGCCATACAGACAAAAACTGTTGGTTTGAAGATAAGGATAAGGCAAACAATAATAAGCACAACAATCAACAGAACCAAAAATTTAAGGGCAATCAGTCTTCTACATCAGTTAATAGTACTGATGAAAATAAAGGAGGATCTGATCATAGGTGTAATGAAAATAAATGTTAAAATAAGACCAGTCACATATGAAGAGGCACTGACAAGCTCCGATAAATCTAAATGGAAAGAAACTATTCAACAGGAGCTAGAAGCTTTCCAAACAAACGAAGCATGGACAATAGTAGACGGACCGTCAAATACGCCAGTAGTGCAGTCGAAATGGGTCTTCAAAATTAAACGAGATGCTGAAGGAAATATTGCATGTCACAGAGCACGTTTAGTGGCGAAAGGTCGTAGCCAAACAAAGTGAATAGACTATTTTGAAACTTTTGCTCCCGCAGTGAAACACTCATCAATGCATTTGTTATTTGCTTTAGCTGCTAAGATGACTGGAACACTGACCACCTTGATGTCTGCACCACATTTTTAAATGGAGATACTGAGGAAGTTATATATATGGAGCTTCCTGACGGATATGATACTAAGGGGGAGTCTAATAAAGTTTGCAAGTTAAAAAATCAGTTTACGGAGTAAAAGAAGCTGCTAGGTCTTGGAATAAGAAAGCAACAGAGGTTCTGAAAAGTCTAGGGTACAAACAAACTTGTTCTGAACCATGTATTTATACCAAACAGAAGAGTAATTCTCTAATTAATATAGCGTTGTATGTTGACAACTTCTTCACATTTTATAATGACAATGTTGAAGTTGAGAATTTAAAAAGAAAATTGGAACAATATTTTAAAGTCAAGGAGTTGGGACCGGTTAAGAAATGTCTAGGAATGGAAGTGAACAGAGATAGGGTAACGAAACCTATAAAGTTAACCCAAACTCAATATTTGAACAATGTTAATGTTAAATGTCAATTTAATATTCCTAATGAGACTAAACCAGTTAGTCATCCAACAGAACCAAATAGCAAATTGAAACGGTTGCCTAAATCAAATAAATCGATTGAGAATCTAGATGATGTGCCATATCAATAAGCTGTAGGTATGCCGTATGCATGCGCCCTGATATATCTTTTGCTATAACTTATTTGAGCCAATTTAACGCTTGTTTCATGAGAGAGCACTGGGTTTTGTTAAAAAGAGTTCTAAAATACCTATATACTACAAAGGATGTAGGTATTGTATATTCTCAGAATAATGATAAACTGGAAGGTTTTTCCGATGCAGACTGGGATGGAAATTTAGATTGTAGATCCTTTAGCGGATCTGTGTTCAAACTATCAGGAGCAGCTATCAGTTGGCGATGTAAAAAACAAAAGACTGTAGCTTTGTCTACCACAGAAGCAGAATATATGGCGTTATCAGAGGCCACAAAAGAAGCCATTTTCTTGAGAAAATTATGGTTTGAAATATATAACAAGGAAATCACTATTCCTACTTTTTGTGATAATCATGGTGCTTTAGCCATAGCGAAAAATCATGTCAATAATGACCGAACAAAACATATTGACATAAGAGTTCATAATAAATGATATAAACTTCGTCCTAAGTGCAAACAATATATATTATATGTCTTTGATCTTGTTCTTTCTACACCACATGTTTCGGCCTCTATCGGCCATCATCAGGTGTATACTCTTAACGTTGCTGCCACACTGAACCCAGTCTAAAATTTAACATTTAAAAACACAATGTCAGATTCTTCGTATTATCAACGATGTAGATGTTGATAATACGAAGAATGTGACATTGTGTTTTTAAATGTTAAATTTTAGACTGGGTTCAGTGTGGCAGCAACGTTAAGAGTATACACCTGATGATGGCCGATAGAGGCCGAAACATGTAGTGTAGAAAGAACAAGATCAAAGACATATAATATATATTGTTTGCACTTAGGACGGAGTTTATATCATTTATCATGTAGAGTGCAACAGGATGCTTAAATATAATATTATAAGAGTTCATTTTGTAAGAGAGAGGGTTGAATCAAAGGAACTGTCAGTACATTACATTCCTGGAAATCAATTAGTTGCTGATGGTTGCATGAAAGGTTTAAATGTACGGAAACATACTGATTTTATTAATTCACTTGGATTGTGTTAAGAATAATGTTTCCAAATGAGGTTCTAAATAATAACTTTTTTGATATTTTGATTAATGAATAAGTATTTTTTAAACTCCCAAAATTGTTTAAGGGGGAATGTTATGTTGTCAACTCTCTAATGGTAAAATATAATGCTAGAGTTGGCAACGTCATAGTAAACAATTTTAACAACAGACCGCGCTACATGCGCTGTTTCTAATGTCTCTACTGTTATGTGTAACTACGGTTACATGTGTAAAAACAGAATCTCTCTATTGATATGTGTTACCACAGTTATATGTGTGAATATATACAGGGTGTCCCAGGAGGAATGTGCCAAACTTCGGGAGGGTGTTCCTTATGTTAAAGTATGCCGATATAACCCAAAACACCTATGTCCAAAGTTGAACGGTTACGGAGATAATGGCCCGAGAAGTGTCAAACTTTGACCGGGGTTACACACTTGTTGATTACAAAATACATATTAAAACTGGCAGGAATATGTGGATTCTGTAATGTTAATAATGTACGTAACATCAAACCAACTTGTGAGTGACGGAAAGCCATAAAATTGAAGTACAAAATACTCGCTCGCCATGTCATAATTGTCCTTAGGTTTCCAAGCAGTATACATAACACATGACTGGCGAGCGATGACGTAACGTGCTGACTGCGCGTTCTGGTATGAGCCAACTACATAAGCACGGCTAGGGAGTATCATCGCACTCAAGGACAAACATAGATAAGGGCTCTCAGCTGAGAGGTACAGCGAGGTACAGTGCTTGGACCTGCCAGAAGACCACACTTTTCTTGGGCCATTATCTCCGTAACCGTTCAACTTTGGACATAGGTGTTTTGGGTTATATCGGCATACTTTAACATAAGGAACACCCTCCCGAAGTTTGGCACATTCCTCCTGGGACACCCTGTATATAAAACGCTTTTGTGTATCAAAAGCTAGTCTTAATAAAGCAGGGATAGATTGAACACTGATTCTTACTAATCATTCGATCCACGTGGAAGTAACAAAAATAACATCAATTTCATTACAAAATGAAATGGTTCAATAAATGAAAGTCACTCTGCAATTTGCTATGTACACTGAAAAAAATTTCAAAGTAACATTTTTTGCAAAAACAGTTGCCACAAAATGAACACTTACATAGAGCATGTAGGCCTATATTCACAGTGAGAATACACTCGCCATTGAAATTAATGTTTAATTCAGTAAAAATAGACACAGATAAAACATAAAGTTATGATTATGAATGGTCCATACTGTGAAGATTAACCTTTCTCGGACGGGCCATTTAATTTCCAGCAGGGGCAGCTGGACGGAGTTTATTTAAATGCCCGCCCTTCTAGAGCAATGAAATTGTAAGCATGTTTCTAAAAATGGTGTGATTTCTACATTTTTTATGATAAACGAACGAAATGAACGCTCCTTTAATGTAGAAAGAATATAGAATCAGATATTCTAATTTACAGATTTTAATATCTGTAAAAAATTTTTACACTGATTCCCAAAATAAAATTTCCCGAAATTCATACATTTTCTGCACCATGCGTTCTAGCAGTGTAATACATTTTCTGCACCATGCGTTTTAGCAGTGTAAGTCCTTGTGGCGACTTCACATTCAATGGTATCTCTTGTTGTAGCTTATTTATCGTATGGGACATGTCGCTATGCACGACTGTTTGCGTCTGAAATTCCTCGCTGCCTAATGTGTTAGATAAACACAGAAGTTACTTCTCGGAATATGGTGTTGCCAGATCGGTAATTCGTTCATTCATTGCAGTCAAACCATTGTGTTTGTAACGATTTTGAAACATCGCAATATAAGGTTAGCCACCCATGACATCATGAAGCAGATATTGGGTTCAGAGAAGTCGTGAATGAGATTTTTGTATGTGTGGGCTCGAGGTTAAGATTTATGGCTTCTTATCGTGGTCTAAGCACAGAGATTCACTGCTAGCACTGCTAGAGATCCGTATACACGACGACGTCGTATGGAAAATGCTGAAATGAGACACAGATTCGGACTGCTATTCAACCGATTCTGAATGTGGCGTGGAAGGTTGGTCTTCTGATGCCTGAAATTGAAAAACAGCTGTTCAATGACACAGATTATGAGAGGGGCGAGCAAAGTTGGAATTCTGATTCCGCGGACGACGGGTCATCACCTTCGTCGGCAACTTGGGGACCGCCAGACCAGTGTGGCTGGAGAGGTGTGAATAATTATTCCGGTGTAGCTGCGGGGATAAATATCACTGCAGCTCGACATCACTGGCCTGCTTCCTCTAAATCGCAACTGAGGTGTCGTGTGTGCTTTTCGCGTGGGAAGCGGTCTAGCGTTCGTACGAAGTGCGTGAGCTGCGACGTCGGACTCTGCATTTCGGAATTTTTTCGGCAGTACCATACGAAGGCCACATTACCATAGATGACGCAGGGGGGAAGGCTGTTTCCTCATGAAGATGGTGAACATATATCACGTAAGTAGAGCAAAAATTTAATTTTAAAAAAATCTTTACACACGTGCAATGCGCGAAATCATATGAGGTCGTTCGGCCATATGACGTCGGTAGATTACATTAGATCACGCAGGAGGGAAGGCTGTCATCTTATAAAGGTTGTGACCAAAAATTATGTAAATAGAAGAACAATTTATATTTTAAATTTAATTTAAAAAAAATCTTTACACGCATGGAATGCGCGACATCATATGATGTCGTTCTTAAATTTGTCCTTACTTTTAACGTCATATGACGTCCCTAGATTACATTAGATCATGCAGGAACGAAGGCTGTCTCCTTATAAAGGTGGTGACCAAAAATCATGTAAATAGAACAACAATTTATATTTTTAATATAATATTAAAAAAACCTTACACGCGTGGAATCCGCGACATCATATGATGACGTTCGGCCAGCTGCCCTAACTTTTAACGACATCATATGATGACGTTCGTCCGATAAAGGTTAATGTGTCTCTCAACTTTGTCCATTTCTCAGTATTCTAAAGAACATGTTCGGGAAATTGGAACTAGTTCTGTCTTCAGGTGAAGGAGATGGGGGACAAGTACTCTCCTGGGTCTGTTAGAAAGAGCCAACATCCATCACTGGATGAGTGAGGACGAAAACAGATTCAGTCTCTGAAACACTGTGCTCTTTAGAATACTATATGATGGGCAAGTACAAAAAGCCAGTAATCCTGTCAGAACCCCCTAGAATAAACAGGTCAACACTGTTTTTATTTACCTATAGAATTTGTCATGAAGCTGGAACTCAAGTCAGAATCTTCTGCACCTCCATCTTGATCTGAGATGACTGCTTCACGTACCCGGCCACTTTTCTTAGAGCCAGGGCCGTGGTGAGGCTTCATGACAGACTGGTCACCTTCACAGAAACCCAACAACTTAGCAGTTATAAGAATTTATAAGAATAATGCTTCCAAACACCTTTAATTCAGAGAAAAATTCCTTTCTCACAAAAATGTAACACTCCACCCTAATTTTTGTAACTTTTTCCTGTAAGCTGCAGAAAATGAATTGTATGTCCTAAAAAAATGACAGCTGTATATATACAGGATGTCCTTGTTAATGGTGTGGAGACACTCTCATAAACTACAAATATACTTGTATGTGAAACGACATTATGTGGCTCAGTTCTTACGATAAGAAACTTCCAGAAACAAGTAGGTTGCATTTCTCAGTCTATCTCAGTCTATGATACTAATGTAACTGTAAATACTTGTATATTCACAGCTTTAAATACATGTAATTATAAACTACAATAATGATTGTACTGTATTGTATTCATCAATGACAAAAAAAGAAGTGAGCTTTGTTTGAGCAAGTAACCCTCCCCTTTGGTCATTTTCTTAAACTCTAGGATGAATGACATAACAATGATTCAACACAGCATTGTGCGAAGCCTTGGTATAAAAACAATATTAAGGTAATGATGAAAAAACATTACCTGAGGACCTATGGATGGGGCAATCTTCAGGAATGTTATTTTCACGATTCTATTACAGTTTACATTAGCTCAAACTAAAACACACAAACAGTTACATTCCTCTAAAACAGTGTTTTTCAACTGCCAGCAGTGGCATCAATTATACCAGGGCCTTATCTTATAAAAAAAGAATTTACCAAGCTGCAGTCTCACAAAGGTTGAGAACCACTGCTCTAAAACACTGTTAAAATTCTACCTGACTATACAGCTCCTCATCCTAGAAGATAGTTCTGTTCACAGTTACATCACTGACCTCTTAAATACTGTTCCTGCTAACTTTAAATGCAAGTACACAGTGCAGAAAGAAATTACTGAAATTGAAATAAGGTAAAAATATGCAGCAAGAGTATTTCTCCACAAGAGAGCTACAGATACAGTGAAGTGTGACCTTGGCAGTCCTGCTAACTATAACCAGTTTTGACTGCATTGTTGTTCCATATGCATGCTTTGTGCATTGTGTTTTATGCAGTTAGAAACCACACAGTGGAACAAGTCAACATCAAGTTTTATGTACAACTGGGGAGAAGCCCCACTGAAAGACATAAAATATTACAAACAGCTTACAGGGATGAGCTCTGTCCTGGGCACAAGCATTTCATGGTTTAAGAGTTTTCAATATGACAGAGGGGATGCGGAAGATGACCATCACAGGGGACAACTAAAAATGACCTCTGATGTATAACTGGTGGACACAGTGAGCAGTTCTCTTGTGAGAGGATAATATCTTACATTCAAAATGATGGCAAGTGAACTAAATGTGAATAATGAATCAATAAGTTCCATAATTACCACAGACTTATTCGAACACTGTGCTACACTATTCACATAATGAGAAATAATTCAAATGACTGCATGCTTACAAAGATTTTGTGCAAACAGCTGACAGTGAATATGTTTTTTGAACACCATCGTTACCAGGGATGAGTCACATGTCCAGTATGATCCTGTCACCAAAGGTGCAGAATGACGATAACATTCTCACTCAGACCAAAAAGGATTTTCCAGAAATCACACATCAAAACCAACCTGATGACATTCTTCAATTCAAATGGATAATTTATGCCAGAAGGAAGAAGTGTCAATAGTGAGTACTATGTAGAGGTATTGAAACATCTGCTGATGAGAACCAAGCATGTGAGGCAAGATTTTGAACATGGTACCTGCCTTTTGCATGACAACACACACGCTCATACAGCAATAATGTAAGGACACTTCTGGCTGAAAAAGGGACAGCAGATTCCCCTTGACCTGACTCCAGCAGACATTTTTCTTGCATCCCAAGTTGAAACTGAGACCAATAGGCTGTTGATTTTAAACAATCAATGAAATTCAGAAAAACATGATGGCAGAACTGAATACCATCAGAACACATGAGTTTTCCAAGTCCTTCCAAAGTGTATATGACTGCTGTAATAAGTGTAACTGCTCATCTGGGCACTGTCTTGATGGAAACAGGTAACAGATATGTTGCATTATGAACTGCTTTTAGTTCATTTCAGTCTCATTACTTTTTTGCACAATGTATTTCTGTTTGGGGCTTTTGAATGAATAATGATGATTGTGTGTGTGTGTGTGTGTGTGTATTGATATGCAGTTGACAAGTGAAAAACAAGCTATTTAACCTTTATGTGCTCTGCAGCAAATATTAGGGTCAAATACGAGGGTAAGTCAATAACTAAGTTATAAATGGATATAGAACTTAAAACAAATAAGAGTACTGATTCGAAAAATGCTTTTATTTCTCAACATAATCTCCCTGTACATTGAGGCACTTGTCCCATCAGTTCACAAGCCCTTGAAAACAAGCAGCATAAAATTCTTTGGGCTGCTGTTGGAACCAGGCAGTGACTTCCCTTTCTACAGCTTCATCGTCGGGAAAATTTTCAGCCAAAAGATGATGTTTAAGAGGGCCGAACAAATGGAAGTTGCTTTGAGGAAGGTCAGGGCTATACAGAGGATGCTCGAGGACTTCCCACTTGAAATTTTGCAGCGTCTCATTTGTCTTGTTGGCAGTATGAGGACGCACATTGTCATGCAAGAGCAACACGCCTCTGGTGAGGAGTCTTGGTCACTTCCGCTGAATGGCTTTATGAAGTTTCCTGATGTAAATGTTCCCTGTAAAGGGAAGTGACCACCTGGTTCTGACAGCAGCCCAAAGAATTTTATGCTGCTGGTTTTCAGGAGCTTGTGAAATGGTGGGACAAGTGCCTCAATGTACAGGGAGATGATGTTGAGAAATAAAAGCATTTTTCAAATCAGTACTCTTATTTGTTTAAGTTCTACATCCATAAGTAACTTACTTATTGACTTACCTACTTATTAGGGTTGGCTAAATTCTGCAAGCACTCCATTTCTTCAGTACAATTACCTTGAGTCAAAATATGGTTGGCAGGACTGCAGAAGCAGGATCCCCTAATTATAAAATGCTCTCCCTGAACAAAATCAGGGCCCCCAAACCTAGAGTGCTAGGCGATTTAAAACCCTTATTTCTAAAACAATAAAGGTTAACAGAGACATACAAAATTTGGTGACAGCAGTAACACACTTATGAATATAAGTCCTTATAGAACAACAACTATGGAACTTATGTTAATTTCCTCTAGCTCATGTCACTTCCAGTTTCATCCTATGTTATTTCTCCTTACCTCTTTCTGGAATAAGAGTATTTTCAGATGCAGAACAACTTCCTGCAGACGAGGTGTCATCTTTACAGGATTTGTTACGAAGAGCAACTCCACCCAAGGAACCTATGCAAAGTCTTTCTGCCTTAGACAAGGGCATTCGGTCCAACATAAACTGAAAATAAAATGTTTGTCAAGACTTCAGTGAAGAACTTAAATGTGTATTCCATCAATTCCCTACAGCCCATGACAATTTTGTTCAAGCCTTCAGTCCAAAAATAGGAAGGAAAGCGATTTTAATATAAGACAATCAGAGTAAAGCTCATATAAAGCCTAGTTTCCTCTTGCATACAGCCCTAAAATAAGTGCAATTCCTCCCTTACAACTCTGCCTCTCAAATGGCATAATGTTAGTATCTAGTTTCCTTACAATCAGAGAATTTGTTCAAAAGTAAAAATGGATGGAGGCACACAGACACATACAGACAACATAAAGCTCTAATAAGCCCACATTTTTCCCTTTTGAAAAATAGAAGTAGACTAAAAATTATAAACAAGACCTAAAAAAATTAGTAATGATGGTGTTGGTGTAGTAAATTTCTTCCACTTCAAAAAATCTGTAAAGATATACCCTGTAAAATATAAAAATATACTTCAAATTGTCTTTATTAGATGACACACAATGAGTTCCATCATATTTCAAAATATGATGGCAATTTCTGGGTAATTAGGAAAATGTGAAAAGATTTAATCTCACATAAGTTAATGAAACAAATGCAGTTAAAATTTCAGATTCAGGGAATACAATTAATCTTTACATCAGGTAAAGGCTAAAAAAAAGGTAAAGTTGTCACTGTGCTTAACTAATTAAGCACTACGCCATGAAAGCATATGGGGGAATGGAAGTATACATCCATGTTTTCTTGACCTTGGCACTAGTTGGAGGTGAGTGGTCAGCTTCATGCCCCGGCTGCTTTACATCTGGGGAAAGAGCCCCTGGTACCCATTATCTTTACACCAGTCAGCTAGAAACATGTCTGCATATACGAAGGGGGACCCAAAAATAACTGGAAACGACCTGTTGCGCGCGCATGCTTTGTAGTTACAAGTTGTGCTGCTAGGTGGTGTTAGCTGGGGGTCTCCCGCGACTGTTAGTGAGCTGGCGTCAGTCTGAGTTAAGTGGTTTGTCTGTGGTGCTCTGTTGTGTGCGTTCCTGTTTCAACCCTTTGGCGATTAGTGAGATGGCCGACCAGAAGGAACAAAGAGTGTGCGTGAAATTTTGCTTTCTGTTAGGGAAAACTGCACTTCACTCTTCAAGTCGCGGCAAACATTCACGCGGTTTTCTCTTTGGTCATCTCCGAGCAAGCGAGGAACAAATTTTGCAGACACCCGTCTCATGTGCAAACCTTCGGTTAAAATTCGCTGGACCGTGCTCCATGAGATGTTCGTTTCCTCAGAAAGTTGGTCAATGGTCTTTCGACGATCTTCATCAATTTCACGCACACTCTTTGTTCCTTCTGGTCGGCCATCTCACTAATCGCCAAAGGGTTGAAACAGGAACGCACACAACAGAGCACCACAGACAAACCACTTAACTCAGACTGACGCCCGCTCACTAACAGTCGCGGTAGACCCCCAGCTAACACCATCTAGCAGCACAACTAGTAACTACAAAGCATGCGCATGCAACAGGTTGTTTCCGGTTATTTTTGGGTCCCCCCTCGTATGTGTCAACCGCTGGCCACCAAACTGTCACTTGGTCACCCAGTGCTTGCTGGCTTACCATGACAGCATAGATAACATTCAGTTGCCTTTCGAGATATGTACAAATATTTTGCAGTGGTGTAATGTAAAGGTAAAGTTGTCCTTGTGCTTAATTAATTAAGCACCATGCCATGAAGATGTATAAGGGTGAGGAGGTACAGCTCCACCAGGCCTGACCTCAGCACTACACAGACGTGAATCATCAGCTTAACACAATAGACAAATTATCCCCCATGAAAGTGACACTTGTACCCACTGGATAGGAGGCCAAGTGGGCCCCAGAGCTGGTATGGAAGCAGAAGGGTAGAGAAAAGTTCATTGTGCCTGCTGGGAATCAACCTCCGGCCACCAGGGCCCACTGACATTCGCTACACTGATGGACCTATCCTGGCTCTTCAAAAATATGTTCCCTTAGCTGGGAATCAAACACCAGTCATTCAGCCCTTAGCCCACAACTATACTGACTGAGCTACACTGGCTACTGGTGTAGCATTAAGAAATTAAATGTAGTGCTGAACAGAAATCATTCATATGTCATCCCTACATACAGCATTCTTCATGTAGGAAATGCAAAGTTTCATAGAAAGTATCTGTACAGTACAGTGCCATGTAAAGCAATGATTCAAAATATTTTAACAAAATTAAAATTTATGCTATTGGTGCTGAACTAAAATAAATCTTGAAAAAGACATATACATTGGTCGTCGACTTATGGCCTATGAGACTTATGACCACCAAAAAAAGATAAATAAATAAATTAATAATAAACCAGGATGTGCTACTGAGGCACATCAATGCCAGGAAACCTGAGGACATTGCAAGGCAGCTGCGCATATGATAACTATGGGATCATCTGGCAACATGGGCCTCCCACACACACAGGCATAAAAAATTTTGGAAGCTGTGTTAGGTTCTGGACTGATGAAGTCTACAATTTTAACCAAACAATGACACGGACCCATCCATGAAATGGAGAAATTGTTGTTCATGTGGATGGAAGATTTAATACAAAAAAAATACACCCATGAGCCTTCACACAGTGCAAGCGAAGGCTAGAAGTCTGTTTCAGAGTTTAAAATCACGCACTGGAGACGACTACGCAGAAGATTTTCAGGCCAGTACTTGTTGGTTTAAGAGTTATAAAAAAAATGACATATGATTAAAAATATATGACGTATGAGAAAAAAAAATATGGCCCTGGGGTTCACTCATCCTCTAACAGAAATGAGTACCAGGAATTAACCCTTTGACGTGGTCATTTAAATTCCGCGGCCGCGGCTCCTGCGGTAATATATTCAGCCGGCCATTTAAATTTTGCTCGAAAATTATTTATTCATCATTGTTCTTAAATTCTATGAGATAGGAACATGAAACTTTCACTAAAATGATCTTAAATGGTGGTTTTATAACCTTACCTTATAATATGGGCGCCCTGTATCTCGGCCATGGAAGCAGGTTGTTTAGTATTTCAGCAGTGAATGGTACGCCTTGAAGGATGAAACTTTCACTAAAATGATCTTAAATGGNAAGTTTTAAATACATAAACTTTATTATTATATAAGGACGTATACAGGTTTGTATTATTTGTGAATGGACGTGTAAGGGCAAGCAGTGAAATGGTTAACGGATCGATGCACCTGAAGATGGCAGCATACTGCTGAAACATGTAGTGCAGAAGTGGTAGATGGGATTGTATGCACTTGAAGACTGTTAATATATACACATTATGAGTTTAAAAAAAAATTTTGCTTTGCATAATGTACATGTCACAGGAGAATCAGGAAGTACAGATGAAGATGGAGTCCAAAAATTTGTTGATAGTTTCTAAGCTTTAATCAAAGAAGAACGTTATCTACCAGAACAAATATTCTATATAGAGGAAAACAGCTTGCAATGGAAACGCATGCCTAATCATATATACATACACCAAGAAGCAAAAAAGATCCCAGGATTCAAAGCTTTTAAGGATTGATTGCCTTTGTTGCTTGGTGGGCATGCCACAGGTTTTAAGCATATTAAATGATTTTATGACATGCTTTGGTCCACAGAGTGACTACCACCAGACTAGTACTGTCTGTGAGTTGGTATACAGGTAGAGTTTATAATCAACAGCCGTTAGTCAAAATTTATTTTTAACTCGCTTGACTGAAACTGAAGGTTAAAACAGGTGTGTGGGAATGACTCCATGGGTGGGAAAACAGCTGTTCCTTAGCATTGGCTGGTTCCTAGCCTGTAATTGGTTAGTGCTCAATTCACTGTGGTGTTTCCCACAGGTGGTTAAAGTCTAACCTCTAGTGTTAAAATTTTGTCAAATCTGTACCCACACAGTTCCTTCCAATCCTTGGTGTGGTTGTACTGTGCTGTCTCTTGTGTTGGTTTTGTGCTGTGTTTGTAAGTGAATGGATCAAGCCAGTCTTGATCCACTTTGCTGTTAAGCACATATTATTGACAACTCTGTAAAAAGTTTACATTGATGGACTAAAGATCTGTTTTTGAAACAGAGTAAATTTGAGACATAAAACCTTGCTGTACAGTGTATTTGAGGTATTATCAAGAAAATGTTCAAAGTTAGAAAAAATTTCATCCAATTTCTCTTCAGTGTGCATTCAATGTTTCAATTCTTTCTCCCTTTCCATACTCAGAACTTCAGCTTGAGATGAATTCTTAGAGAAATCTGCACAGAGATAATGATCATCTTAAGCCCCTGACTATGTGATAAAAAGACATACACTCCACATCAGCAATAACATACCTTGCCATTAGCAGTACTATCATGAAGACGCTGGGCTGTCCGAGTACGGTGTTGGGGATGAAAACTCAGTGGATTTCCTTCTAGGCTTAACCATATAAGAGTAGACAACCAGAGAAGTGGGGTGAGTGCACAATGATCTGACAAGCAATTGCATGACAAGTCTAGTTCCAATAAAGACTCCAGCATAACCAGGCCTGTCAACACCGTAAGTCACAATAATGTTCATCATAATCCATACAGATTAACTACACAATAAAATATACTTTCATACATATATACTGAGTGGGGGGCAGAAACTTCCTTTTTTTTTGAAGGCGAATAAAAAAATTATTGCTGATAGACAAAATTTATGTTTAGCTAATGAAAGAACACACTTTAAAGTTTTAAATCATGTAGTTTTAAACAAAATATCTTGAAGGTGGTGGCCACCGTTCTCTATGCACTGATGCAACCGTTTTCTGAAGTTCCCTTCTGAACATTCCAACATGTGTACCAGAATTTTGGCTACTTCCTTCTGAAAAACATTTTTCAGCTGAAGCAGGTTTGTGCCTTGAGGTATCCACATAAAAAAAAAATTCATAGGGAGTTAGATCAGGTGAGTGCGCTGACCACGGGATGTCACCTCGAAGCGAGATGAGCGATCTGTGGAACTTTACCCTCAAAACTGTCATCAAAGCTCCAGCTGTGTGGGGGCCATGGCACCATCCTGTTGGAACCAGATATTTCCTAGATGTATTTCTTCAAGCGCTGGTTTGAAAAAGTTTTTAATCATATCCACATACCACTGTGAATTGACAGTAACCGCATGATTGTCTTCCTCAAAAAAATAAGGGCCAATAACTCCAACTCTCAACAACACACACCATACTGTCACCTTATCACTGTGAAGTGGCCTCTCATGGAGCTCTCTGGGATTGTTATGACTCCAATAGCGCATATTCTGCTTGTTGACATATCCGGGTAGGTGAAAATGTGCCTCATCACTAAAGAAAACAAGTGCGTCAGGGAGTAAAGTTTCCAATAACGTTTCGCACGCCGTTATTTGGTTCTGAAAACACCATGGCGACAATTCTTGCACAACCACCATCTTATAGGGATGGAAATGAAGATGTTCGTGAAGAATTCGGCACATTGAACAATTGGATATGTCTAGGGCGACTGCATGTTTGCAAGCGGAGCGTCTTGGAGATCTCAAAATTGACTGTCGAACTACCTCCACATTTTCTGTCGTCATAACAGTCCGTTGTCGTCCTGATGATCTTTTCACGACACTCCCGGTTTTCCTAAAGTTCTCTACCCACAAAACAATCGATTTCTGGTCGGGAACCAAACCTCTGGGCTTAATTCTGAAGTGAGTACGGAACGCACGCTGCACCGCCAGGTAAGAATGGTTGTTCAAGAAATAGGCTTCAACTGCAAACATACGCTGCTCACTCGTCCACCTCATGTTTCCTACTGAGGGGTAACTTCTGTGACTGCTGCATTCACCGAGCCTATCCCCACTTTTCTGCGACCTCCCCTCTCGTCACAAAAAAGAAGTTTCTGTGCCCCACCCTGCATACATAAACATATAACATACTCAACAAAATACTATTCTCACTTGTTAGTAGTCAATTCGTAATTTTCTAAATTAAGTTCTCTAGCTCATGGAGGAAAAATGTGGTGGTGGCAGTGGTAAAAGGTAAAGCTATCCCTGAAACAGGCCATGGAGACCTATAGGGTTGTGGGACATCGAGGCTCCACATTTTCTAGACAATCAGCTTACAGATGGCAGTGAGGTTGTCAGCCTTGCACGCTGGCCACTGTTTACCCCTAAGAAAATTCCTGGTACTCATGTCAGTTAAGGGATGAGTCAAACTCAGGGCCATAATGGGGCTGGAAGTATTATTTGGTCAATTGAAAAAATCCAATGACAGAATTGGAAATCAAACCCATGACCTTCTGGCTTGTGGCATAGTTTACAACTTTCATAGTATGCATTCTGTTTGGTCATTCAAGAAAAATATACAAATGGTAGGGTCAACACAACAAATTTATACAAAACTATATGATAGTGACAGACCACAGCAATTTATGCATAGTAGTTTCTAATTATTTATTATTTTAACTACACAATTTAACAGAGATAATAACATAAATGTCATTAATATAGGTGTACATATTTATTCATAAAAATTTGAATTAAAGATTGTGATATTATAAAACCTATTAATGTAAAATATGGATCCATACTAATGTGTTAACACACTCAAAAACCTACCACTACTGTTTCATGTATACCTGAAGATGACCTAAACAAAGACTGAAACATGTAGCATTAACATCTGCACAAATAAACACATGATACTGTACTATCTAGTTCCTTTCAGTTTCAATAATTTGTCGTGTTGACTGTCCCATTTGTATATTTTTCTTGTAGCATAGTGCCTCAACCAACTACGCTACTGTGTGCCCCACGGTAGTGGTAGTGGTAGTAGTAGTTATTATAGTGGTTGTGGTAGTAGCACCAGCAGTATTTTCTGAATGAAAACACATTTACCTGACAAATCTTCGATGTAATTGTTCTTTATGACTAGAACCTGCAGCTTTCTACATGCATCTTTATTAACCACAGGAACAGATTCAAGGAGATTATAACTCAGGTTCAAATATTTCAAATTTGGTAGACAGTCTATGGCTTCAGCTTGAGAAATCTTGTTATGACTGAGATCAAGGATTTGCAACCATGGAGCAAACTGTAGGGAGCAATCCAAAAAATCTATTCCATTGTAGCTAAACACTGCCTCTCTTAGGTCACTCCATACAAATCCTGTACTGTGATCAGCTCCACAGTCTAATAGAAGATCTTCTAATCTTTGGATACAGTGGATGCAAACTACAGATTGCAACTGCATTCGCACACTCTGAATCCCACGTAACAGAAGCACTGGAAATCTTCTCAGCTCAAGATACTTCAAGTTTCTAAATTTACAGATGTCTAATGTACCCTTAACAGAGTCATCTGTCACTGCACTGTTACTAATTTTCAGACCAACCGTCTTCTGCACAAAGTCATGTAGAAACAGAATATCATTCAATGTTTCAACCTGGGTATCGTTTGTGTTAATGACATGAAATGTACTGCATCCTTCATCATTCTCAACAATGACGGTGAACGCTTCGTTAAGGTTCCTTAACAATGACACAGTCAAACAAAGTTTACTCTGGCCGTTCAACACTTTATCTCCATTCTCTCGAAGCAATGAAGCCAGATTTGATATGCCGTTCATCGCCATGTCATACCATGACTAAATTTTATAAATGTTCTTCAATTTATTACAGGGCGCGAAAAAGAATTAGTTCATGACTATTTTGGTAATAAAATAATTGTTACGCCCTACGTTATATTCTCATAAAATGTACAGACAAAATATATGTTGGACAGATTCATACTGCCTTTCAGCAAAAATAGAAATATGTCACTTCTACCACTGTTACCAGAGCAATGAACATAAGACACAAGAGAGGTTCCATGCAATATTTATTAATTACAAATTAACACAATTTGCAAATCACTAGATAAAGGTACTGTGTTCTTGCGTATTACGAAGTTTCGTACATGTCACTTTAATTTTCTTCACTGGACTGGCAAAACACTCAGTATCAGCTGTTTGTCATTTTCACAACTAACATTCTTCACGCAGACGTGGCTTACCCTATTCGTAACACACCTACGTAAGGATGGTAAGGATCATGTACCAAAATCTTTGTTAAAGTGGTTACAACCCGTACAACCTATAAAACCGTACCAACTACCACATACTAACAGTCCTACTGGCCACTGCCGTGGTGTGCCATTACCGTTAATATGTTATTGTGTGAGTCATACCGATTTCTGTTATCGATAGCACAGTGTAATTATTGAATGATTTATTTGCGCTCCCTAATTCATTTTCATGAGGAAGAATGTCCGTGTTGGGTCAAGAATAACGTATGGGATTAGTATGGTGGTATAGCGCGTTATGGATGGTACAACCAATCACTGCCGATCACTGCTTCCGGATTTCCGGATGAACACATGAATGGTGCTAGCAAAGTCTGTCGGTTCAAGAATTTCATTATTTCATTCGATTTCTTTAATGTTCGATCATTTTCAACAATCAAACAATTCGATACTATTCGATTGTGCGGATGGCCGTCCATGACACAAGAATTGAATCGTACAGTTTTTGGAAAGTTTGTAGAGTTGTATTAATGAAATTTCTTGGTTAGGAAATTTGACAGCATTAAGTAGTGATGCACACGGTATACTGTATACTGTTATTTACCACAGCTATTTGTACCATTCATTGTAAGAAGTTCACAAACGAAGAAGATAAACCTGCATGGGCGAAGAAGAACATTCGTGATTATAATGATGCAGATTTAGAGAGGCTGCTCGAACAGTGGGAGGTAAATCTTCTATGATTTACGATAAAAAAAATAATAAAAGCGTCACAATAATGTGATGTAGCAGTATCGCCCAAATGATTTTTCGTGTTTTAGGAAGATGATGAACCCCTTGAACAGGATGAGCTGCCAGAACATCTTCGTCCACAACCAAATATTGACTTCAGCAAGGTAAGTAATGCGGTTAAGAGTGTTAAAAACATTCAGTACTGTGTATCTTAAATAATTTTCACTTCATTTATTTCTACATTATTATTCTTGATCTATGGGTCATTTTCGTGATATAAATGTTAAGTAGTGTACTGAAATACAATGTAAAGTCAATTTAGTCTGTGAACCTGGGTACATCATATTTATTTAGGCAGCCTTATACAATAAGCCCTATTTGAATTTCCTGTTGGTGTATGCATACTGGAAGTACGTTGAATGTTGAACGTTGTGGCTAGTTCTCCTCTCTTCCCCCCAGGCTTTCCAATTGGCCATCATCTCTTTATGTCTGGCGTCGGCCTTGGCCTGGTTGGCATCTAGTTTAGCCAGGAAATCTTCTTTGTCTTTCTTCCGATTGTCCTCCATTCTGTCTTGGTGGGTTCGGAACATTTCCTGCATCTGCACTAGGGTTTCAAACAGTTTTTCCATATCCTGTTTCTCCATTTTGTAGCAGTAACTTAAGGCGTGTTTAAGTTCGTAAACCAATTCTGACACCAATGTAGCATGTTTTGTGTGTCACGCTGCAAATAAGTTTACGCCGTGTTATTTGATATAGCGAATTTATTCCACTCGCTCACCTTACACACTTTACAGTCATTACCACTTGCAGTGTTACAAATACTGCTCACACAATGTCTCGGCCGATACTCGACTGTCTTCTCTGGCAGTTTATAGCAGACTCTGTGCGAATGCATTCAACCCTGTTTTATAACCTCGGCTGCTGCTATGCAACGAACCCTTTGTTATAACCATGGAGACTCCTGTTAGAACTACAATAGAGCGATTGTTGTTTCCTATGCAACGGTCTGTTCTAGCGTTTCCATAGAAGTGACTCTTCTGGATTCCCAAAACGTTACAATACAATTTAATAACTACCTAATGATGACCAGTCTCCACCACTAAATGATAATGACACACATTTGTACCCATATTACATGGAGTCATATGGTCATGAATAGTGAATTAAGAGGCATCTTGAAGGAAGTATTCATAACATATATCTGTATTTTTATTTAATTCCATAGAACCTTACTGGCTACCAAAGCCATCCGGTATCATGTATATACTTTAGAAACAAATATCAGATTATAATCACATAATGTACTATAGAAACTTACTTACTTACTTACTCATAGAGCTGAGCCCTTCTGGAGGAGCCGCCAATTCTGCAGCTACTCAAGAATTTCCCAGTATTTTATGGAACCCGAAGGTTCATTACCATGTTCACAAGAGCCTTCCACTGGTCCATATCCTGAGCCAGATCTATCCAATCCATACCATCCCATCCTATCTCTCTAGGATCCATTCTAATATTGTCCACCCACCTATGCCTTGGTCTTCCCACCAATATCCTATACGCATTCCTTGTCTCCCCCATTCGTGCTACATGACCTGCCCACCTTATCCTCCTTGACTTGATCATTCTAATTATACTTGGAGAAGAGTACAAGTTATGAAGCTCCTCATTATGCAGTTTTCTCCAACCTCCTGTCACTTCATCTCTCTTCGGTCCAAATATTCTCCTCAACACCCTGTTCTCAAACACCCTCGGTCTATGTTCCTCCCTTAATGTCACACGCATACAGAACCACAGGCAAAATTATGGTTTTGTATATTCTAATTTTTGTTTTTGGACAACGGACGAGAAGACAAAAGGTTCTGGACTGAATGGTAGCAAGCATTACTCGAGTTCAATCGCCTCTTAATTTCCTCCTGAATCAGGTTTCAATCTGTTATCGTTGTTCCCAAATATCTGAACTGTGCCACATTTTCAAAACATCTGTTTCCTATTTTTATGTCATGATTTTTCCCTGCATTTTGGTGACAAGACAGTAACATATACTTAGTTTTTTCTACTATAGAAACAGCATTATAAAAGGTTTAATTCATCTTGTATTTAAAATATTCATCTAATGTATAAAATGAATGGAAATACAAAAAATTGTTCAAGGCTGATGTAAATTGTTTTGTATTATGGGACAAATCCTTTATTGGAACAGGTAAACTGTTAAACATCTTAATCCCAGTATAATATGTTCCCTTCTGATAAATTGACAAACGAGATGGTGGATGATGCAAATCACATTTGGTCCTATTATTAATATTATGTATCTCAATTTACTGTTTATTACTAATCAGAGTGAATATATATACTGAGATTGTAGTGGTAATATTTATTCTCTAAAATATTCTCTACATGAATCTCTATCTCTAATCCCCAGCATAATTCTAATAATTTTTTTTTGTATTCTAAAAATTATATTTCTGTAACAAGAATTTCCCCAAAATATTAGTCCATAAGTCATGACAGAGTGTAAATAGGAATAATAAACCATCTTCAATGATTCTTGGGACAAGAATGGCTTAATTGTTCTAATCGCGAAGCAAGCTGAACTTAATTTGGGCACAACTGAATCTATATGAGTCTTCCATGAAAATGTGTTGTCCGTTAGTCCAAGGAAATTTATATTACAAATGTTAACTATTTTGTTTCCATGCATTTTTTTTAATCAATTAAAGAACTAGTTTCAGTTATAAATTGCATAAATTGTGTCTTACTGACATTTAGTGACAGTAAATTAGTAGTGAAGGAACTGTTTTGTCCATTGTATGGAAAACTACAATCTGTTCATTTCACATTGAAACTTGAGGTGTCTTCTGAATAGAAGGCATATCACAGAACTAAGCCTAGTTGGTCATATCTTTTTGGTGTGACTTGATGGGCTGCATTTACAGGTGATTTGAAAATTCAGGTTTTAAATGTTGGTGAAAATTTGTGTAACAACGGTATCAGAATTTTTGGCTGTTAATGTATTTTCCTACAGGGACTGTACAACTACATAAAACAATACTTTATCACTGTCACACCTGCAGGCTTATTATTGCGTGACTATGAAATGTGAAGCACAAGAAAATTTTTAAGATCATATCCTTGCTGTATAGATCCACAAGGAATTGTAGCAGTCATTAGAGAGAGGAGAGGGTAGTGTTTGACCTATGGGAGGATTCTTCTGAGTCTTTCCCGTTCACTGTGATAGTGATCTCTCACATCAGCAGCTTCAAGTGTGATGGATTTCCGATGTGCCAAGGGGTATAACAGCTGGAACCTCACACTACTGTCACAGCCTTAAGTTATATGTAACGTTAAAATCTGGCCCAACTGAGCATGTTATGTCAAGGTGGTAATATCTGACTTTCATTAAGAAGCTAGCTGTTTTTTATCTTGTCCAGGACATCCACTATCACTATACAGACTGTTTTTCATAGTTTTTCAGTTACTAGGTAAATTCCAGGATAGTACCTCAAATTAGTCCATGACCGCTTCCATGTTCTTACCAGTGTGTCATCAGCCTACCAATGTAGTCTTGAGTTACAAAGGATTCATTAAATAAACCATAACTATATTAAAAAAATCTGTTTTGTGCATGTTTTTTGGCATAGTGCTTAAGCAAGAAGATGACTAAATATTTTCACAGGCTTACTTGTTCCAAGTAGGAGCTGGGATAGTGCAGTCAGTATAGCGACTGGTTACAGGCTGGACAACCGAGGGGTTCGGAGTTCAAGTCCCAATAGGGTCAAGAAATGTTTCTTCTCCATGACGTCCAGACTGGCTCTGGGGTCCACCCAACCTCCTATCCAATGGGTACCGGGGGCTCTTTCCCCAGGGTTAAAGCGGCTGGGGTGTAAAGCTGACCACTCACCTCCAACTAGTGCCGAGGTCAAGAATGGTGAAGCTGTACTGCCGCTCTGCTATACACCTTCATGACATTGTGCTTAATTAGTTAAGCACAGGGAGAACTTTACCTTTTTACTTGTTCCGAGTGCCAAGGTCTAAGAATTTGTTGAGACCAGTGATGTCATAAGAAAGAAGACATCCTTCACAACAGCTCTGCAATTTTCCTCATACTTTTTGTTACTTTTAAATTTAAGAACATATATACCGAACCTTGTATATTTGACTTTTTCAGCTGTTCAGTCATCAGGTAAATATGTCTAGTTTGCATCGTGACTGCCTTTTTATACATTTGTATCTTCTGTCATGTCACTGTGATGTAAAGTAAAAGTGTAACGAGGTGAGTGTGGTTAAGGCAATCAAGTGGGTTTCTCTCATGATGGCTGAATAGCAAAACTCTGATGTAATCATATTACTGCTTTATTGACAGATATTAATGGTGAAGCGAAATTAGTAAGTTAAGAAAAATGATAGAAGTGTACATAAATGTCGAGTTTTTGTGTTCTTTTTACAGCTTCAGACGTGTTTGAATACTTCTCTAGAACAATTATTGGTGATTTAAATTTCATATTGTAGATTGAGGGGGACAGTAAAGTAGTAATACAGTCTTGAACAGATCCATTAAGACATGGACTTATAAGTTTAAGAAAGGGTGAAAACAAAAGATTCTCTTTTAATTTCACATGAAATTGATTTTGAGCTTGCAAAACACCAGACAAAGGTGAAGTTGTATGTGAATTGCATTTGGCATCACCTTTGGCTTTAATTGAAAATTCTATACAGAATATTTTTATTTATGGTGATCACAACAGATGTAATTTTTTATTTAAAACTGTCAAGAGAATGTGAGTTTCTGTAGTCATACATCACTGAGGATAAGGATGCATACCTAAAACATCCATGAGATCTGAGAGAACAAGTGCCAGTATTGTGAAAAGATACAGGCTGGACAGCCAGGGTTCAATTCACAGCAGAGGCAAGATTTTTCTCTTTTCCATAGCATCCACACTGGTTCTGGGGTCCACCCCAGCAGTAAAGTGGCAGGGGCATGAAGCTGACCACTATCCTCCACCTAGTGCTGAGGTCAAGAATGGTGGAGCTGTATCTTCACTCCCTGTTTTCATGGTATGGTGCTTCATTAATTAAGCACAGGGCCAACTTTATCTTTTTACCCTTTCCCCTATAGTTACATCCCTTAACTGACAGTTCAGAACCACAGAATGTTCACATCTCAAGACAGAATTGTCATCATTTAAACATTTTTCCTGACTAGAATAATGTCCTGTTAATTTTTTAGTTTGTGTGAATTGTATTTCAGATAGATATGACTAACCCAGAGAATCTGTTAAAATTGACAAAGAAGGGCCGTACACTAATGGTGTTCGTAAGTGTTGATGGAAATCCCTCAAGAGAAGAAACCGAAGAGATTACAAAGTTATGGCAATCCAGTTTATGGAATAATCACATTCAAGCAGAAAGGTCAGACATACAGGGTGGGGCGCAGAAACTTCCTCTTTTTTGAAGGCAAATAAAAGAAAAATTATTGCTGATAGGCAAAAATTATGTTTAGCTAATGAAAGAACACACTTTAAAGTTTTAAATCATATAGTTTTAAACAAAATATCTTGAAGGTGGTGGCCACCATTCTCTATGCACTGATGCAACCGTTTTCTGAAGTTCCCCTCTGCACATTCCAACATGTGCACCGGAATTTTGGCTACTTCCTGCCGAATAACATTCTTCAGCTGAAGCAGGTTTGTGGGGCGACGTTTAAAAACCTCTGCCTTGAGGTATCCCCATAAAAAAAAATCACAGGGAGTTAGATCAGGTGAGTGCGCTGCCCACGGGATGTCACCTCGAAGCAAGATGAGCCATCCGTGGAACTTTACCCTCAAAACTGTCATTGAAGCTCGGGCTGTGTGGACCGTGGCACCGTCCTGTTGGAACCAGACATTTCCTAGATGCATTTCTTCAAGAGCTGGTTCGAAAAAGTTTTTAATCATGTCCACATACCGCTGTGAATTGACAGTAACTGCATGATTGTCTTCTTCAAAAAAATAAGGGCCAATAACTCCAACTCTCGACAACGCACACCATCCTGTCACCTTATCACTGTGAAGTGGCCTCTCATGGAGCTCTCTGGGATTGTTACGACTCCAATAGCGCATATTCTGCTTGCTGACATATCCAGATAGGTGAAAATGTGCCTCATCACTAAAGTGAATCAAGGAGTAAAGTTTCCAGTAACGTTTCACATGCCGTTATTTGGTTCTGGATACCACATGGTGACAATTCTTGCACGATGTTCGTGAAGAATTTGGTGCATTGAACGATTGGATATGTCTAGGGCGACTTGGAGATCTCAAAATCGACTGTCGAACTGCCTCCACATTTTCTGGCATCGTAACGGTCCATTGTCGTCCTGATGATTTTTTCACCACACTCCCAGTTGTCATAAAGTTCTCTACCCACAAAACAATCGATTTCTGGTCAGGAACCGGACCTCTGGGCCTAATTCCGAAGTGAGTACCAAATGCACGCTGCTCACTCGTCCACCTCATGTTTCCTACTAAGGGTATTAGACAGAAACTTCCGCAACTGCTGCATTCGCCGAGCCTATCCCCACTTTTCTGCGACCTCCCCTCCTTTCACAATGCGCCTTCACAAAAAGAAAGAAAGTTTTTGTGCCCCGTCCTGTATATCATTTAGGTGCTGTCCATGCTTTGAGATCTTGTCATTCACAACAAATGTGCACTGGATTTGGTCTAGTCCTTTTAAATGAGATATGTGTCATAGGATATTGTCTCTAACAGGGCCTTAGTTACAGTGCATCATGCTCCCTCCTTCCCACCCACAGCACATCTGAAACTACTGCCCTGCTCCTTCTTGCCATACCTTTCCTCACACAGAACCCAGAAGCAAGGTAAAAACATGACCTGTGCTTAATATGGTGAAATTTCATTATACTAGGGGCGTTCCATAAATAATGCCTCCTATTTTTTTGTGTTAATATGTAACGTCTGAGATGGATGGTGGTGGTGTTGTAGTAAAGGTTGAACTTTCCCACCAATCTGCTGTTAGTTTGGTTGTCATGCGACAGCGACAGCAGAGCATTCTACCAAAATGGTGTCTGACATAGAAGTGCATATGAAACACAGGTGTTATTGAATTTCTCACTGCCCGAACAAATTGTACCCACTGACATCCATTGACACTTGCTAAAGGTGTACGGAGACAATACAGTGGAAGTCAGCACAATGAGGCGGTGTGTAGTGCATTTCAACAGAGGCAAAAGTGAAGTGCACGACAAGCCATGCCCTGGGCGTCCCTGCTCAGCTGCCACTCCTCACAATGAACAGCGCCTCATCCATACAGATTAGCAGATAACGACCAGGGACTGTCAATTCTGAACGCTACAAAACGACGCTGAAACGACCAAGCTGAAAGCCCGCATTTCCTGAGTCAGGCCAAAGAAGCAGACAACCTTTTGCTTGCAACACGATAATGCTAGACCTCATACAAGTTTGGTGACCACCACGCACATTGCAAAGTTTGGCTGGACTGTCCTACCACATCCACCTTATAGCCCCGGTTTAGCACCTTCAGGCTTCCATCTCTTTGGGCCTAAGAAAGATGGACTACGTGGGCAACAGTTTCCAGACAATGATGCTGTCATTGCAGCTGTAAAAAGTGGCTAGCCTCTGCTGGCGCAGACTTACAGGCTCTTGTTAATCGCTGGCAAAAGTGCATAACAAATGGTAGTGATTATGTGGAAAAATAACTGTAAGTAGCTGAAATCTTGCTCTATTTAACTGCATTATTATGCTTTCTGTATCTGTTGTAGTTTTCTTTAAAAAAATATGAGGCATTATATACGGAACGCTGTAATATATGTCTGAGAATCTGACTTTTTCTAATTCACACCTGTACTGAAATGATGTGAAAATAGTGCTCCCCATATACAGCGATTCTTAATTACTCTGCTGTGGATCAAGCAGCATGGAAGGTGGCTGGGGGATCCCCATTAGTTGAGGGTAGGTTACAACAGGAATGGAGCGGGAGAAATAATATATTGTAGGAGGGAGACCTATCTAAAAATGGTGTAGGAGTTTGTGGGGGTAGCCAGAAATTGATGCAGCATGGTTTTATGGGATATGTTGGGCTTAAGCATCCTCACACTCATAAGTAGCAGCAGGACATTGCATGTTCCTCTCAAATGCCTATACAAGCTTACAAGACCACAATCTGAACATGCACCACTGTGAAAACTTCAAAACATGTATACATGTTAGCAAATATATATATATATATAGACGTACAATGAATACTTAATACAATATACCAGTACTACAGTAATGTCACATGTGCTTCAAACAGAAATAAAACACTGAACAGATAAAATATTAAATTATTACAAATGTCTACAAGGAGTATAGTCTGGATATACAACTGAGTGGTTATAATGTTACTATGAAATATGGCATTGTAATCTTCTTCATTAGGTGAATATCTTCCCAGTAATGTTACAGATTTGCTGGTCATGGTAGCCAAGCAGTCTAAGGCATGTACTATCTTTGCTCGCTTGGAAGCCAGGATCGTGGGTTCCAATCCCACACAAGGCATGGATGTTTGGTGTGTGTTTGTGTTGTCCTGTGTTTAGGTAGAGGCCTTTTGATGAGCTGATCACCCATCCAGGGAGTCCTACTGTCTGTAAAAATGTTCAGTGAAACTGAGAATTGAGCCCTATGCTCCAAAGTGGGAGCAAAGAGGAAGGAAAAAAGTTACAGATTTCTTAAACTGTTATGTGATATTTTGTACAGGCTGTGGTGTGGTATCTGGTGTACTGAATCTAGGAAGACTGTATCCTTCACAAGACTAAACAGGAACCAAGTTCCTGCTACAACAATTATAAATATGACAACCATCCACTGAAGAATACTTTAATATCTGCATATATTGCATAACATCATAATTACTTAGTTTGCACATCCAGAATACTCCTTACTGGACACAGCTAACAGTTTAATATTGTAACTCTGGTGTTTATTTAGTGGATATGTCAAACTACTATATGATTAATATACTATTAATTGTTTTAATTAATTTTACTTAATTGTTTTAACTATTATGTATATTTATGCTAATACATATAATAAACATGTTTAAAAAATTAGGGAGGGGCCACATAAGAACAGGAACAGTGAATTCTGTATAGTGACTGGTTATGTGCTGGACTGCTATGGGTTGAGTCCTGGTAGGAACAAGATCTTTCTTCTCTTTTCCTGGGAGTAATGGCCATGGTGTGAGCATGACCACTTACCTCAAACTAATGCTGACGTCAGGAATGCGTGGATCTATACATCCGCTCCCCCATATTGTGGCATTATGCTTAATTAGTTAAGCACAGACTTTTGTTTTTACCTTTTTACCATGCAAGGTCAAAACATGAAGCTCAGTTGTTATAATAATTAACTGATGATATGTGTAGATAATTTTGTAATATCATTAATGTAGGATTTGAGGTTCTCATAGTGGTGGTTATGAAGAGTTCTGTTTTCAGGGATTTAATGCCATATAGTCCATTGAAAGTTGACTGACATTTCAGAGCACTCCTTGCCACCTGCTTCATGCTGGCTTCATGCTTGGCTTATTCTCCGAAGATGGAGGCGACATTTTCCTCTGAAACATCACTTGGCTTCCAGCGGACTACATAGTGTCATATCCCAGAATATAGAACTCTTCAATATCATTGTTGTTTGTGCCTAATATTTCTTCCCTGTAATTAAGTTTTCTTTTGGTTCATGTTTTCAGATATCTGGTGTCAGATGATAGATCCATATTTTTGTTCAAGGATGGATCTCAGGCTTGGGATGCAAAAGAATTCCTAATTGAACAGGAAAGATGCAAAGTAGTAGTAATAGAAAATAAATCTTATTATGGTAAACATACAGAAGAGGTAAGGATATAGTACTTAAGGCTATGGGAAACCATTCTGATAGCATGGTCATTGTTTGAACATTTAAATCTAATTAAGCAAAATGTTTACAGTATAAAGAAGAAGCTGATGAAAGGAAGACAAAGAAAGATGAGCTGTAAGGAGAGTACATCTCTGTGCTGAAGAAGTATGACTGATTTTTGTTAGGATCAAATCATTGAATATGTGTGACATTTTTATAAAGGGAAACTAAGCAGTTTAAACTGTTAGTGAGTTTCTACATAAAACTGCACAAAAATGTCTTTACTGTTGTTTATTTTTTCCATGTTAAGTGGGTATCTACAAACGTATCAATAAGTAGCTACCAACAGCTTACAAGGAGTGGTCCTCCAGCTTGAGAGTTTGGTATGGAGCTAATAACTCCCTACTGTAACTCCCCTCCTCCCCCCCCAAAAAAAGAGAAACTGTTACAAAATGTTTCATAGGGCCTCATACTTTGGCAAATTCTTTGGAATGATGTAAGCAAAGGAAAATAGGCCAAATAGTGGCTGACGTACCAAGTGGACTATCTCACCCCACCCTAAGGAAGAAACTTATGCTACAGTATTTATCATGTATTGTAAATGATTTCCATTTTCCTCTGTTATCCATTTTCCTCCTCTCTCTATGAAATTTGTTTTAATAATAAAATTTGGTCTCTACAAAATGAAGTAACAGCTCTGGGAAGCTGAAGAATTAATCTGGAAGCATTTCTGTTGAACATTTCATTTGCAAAAACACATTCGCAGTGTTGCAGTTGTCATGTTTGGAACACTCATCAGGCATGAAAGACACTGCTCTAGTTCAGTTAAAGTTATGCAAAGATGCAACAAGATCAAAGCTGGTCTAACATTCGAACTGTTTGAACTTCAGTGCGGAAAAATCTCATGTGATAGCCCTCAGTGACGAAACATGGCACGTGAAAACTACTGTGCACCAGGCACTTGGTAGTATGAATTTTTAAACTGAACTGCTAACAGGGAAGGAAGTCTACTGCCTTGAACAAGAAACTGAGAACTGTACTACAGATTTTCATGGTAAGAACTAGAAAAATGAAGTCCAAATTTGGGGAACGTGTAAATTCACAAAAACCGTAAGATCAAATTATCGCTTTATGTGTTCATGTCCTGTCACCAGAGTACAAGTCCAAATCATAATGTTGTGCCCTGAAGGCCGACTCCCGGTAACATGTTAAAAGAGTATTTAACTTTTTGTATTTTAGGGGAAAATGTTGGTTGGAATAGAATTAGTCTTGGGAAATACTTGTAAGATGTATGAAAGAGGATGTAAGAAGGGTTAACAAACTTCAAGGAATTTCTGCGTATGGAGTTAGGAGGCCGTTAGCCTTTGACGCATCGATGTCTTGTCAGCAGAATGACGTTGAATGTATATCGAACTGCTAACTACAGAATTTACACTTGAGTGAAGGGAGGGATGTTTGCAGGCAAAAGTGTTAGCCAAATGGTCTAGCAGACAAGGGGCGTGTCCATCATCTTAGGATCCCAGCCAACGAGATCACCCACCTTGGGATAAGACGTTATTGGAGGCGGATTTACACCCCCGGGAAAGTAATGAGTTAGCATGAATAAAGGTATATAACCCGGAGAGCAAATTATTATGGGAATCATTCAAACAGTAATTTTGGCCCGTTTGCGGCTGAAGGCCATACCAGAAGGGGCACTGACTAGACACCAGGCAACGCCATCCGTCTGCAGACTCAACCCAAAGTAAGTGGAACTACTCTTTATCGCCATGCTTAATAATTGTGATATTATTAAAGTGTAATCCCTCCAATGGGACTTCGAGTTAGGAACATTACAACAAGTGTACAGGGCATAAGAGTGATCCAACGGAGTGATACAGTAGACAGGTGTAATGTAGAGACTGCAGAGGGTGTGTCTAGCGGCAGGGATGTGTAGATATATATATAGTGGCTGAGTAGAATAGGAGGAGGAGACTAGCGACCTGCAACTGGGTGAAAGGAAGGCTAAGATGTGGTCCAAGAATCATCAAAGAAAGTGTAATGTGTAACCTGACACCAGTCAGCTCTTTAATTGTGATATTACCAAAATGTATATAACTGTATATTGGTTGTTATACTAATATACGGTAGCATAGGGTGAGGATGTGGGTTTCTGTTGTGATTTCCCCCCTTACCACACTTCGCACCTGCGCCCTCCTGACAAGGCCCATGAACTGTGTGCCTCTAGCCAATGAAGCAAGGATTGAGGAAGTAATTCAGTAGTTTCCTTAGCCCACCCCCTGTGACTGCAGTACAGAAGGTGACAGCGGGATGCCTCCACGCCCCCCATCACCACGGCATAACACACAACATAAAGATGGCTAATAAATTCTTTCAAAATGTGACAGAGCTGGAATATTTGTGAACTGCAGCAACTAATACAAATCTGATTCATAAGGAAGTTACAAGCAGATTAAATTTAGGTAACGCTTACTACTGTTCAGTTCAGAATCTATCTTCTTACCTGGTGTTTCAAAACATAAAGATGGAAATTACAATTCTATAATTTTGCCCATGGTTTTTAATAGGTGCCAAACTTGATATCACATGTTAAGGGAAGGACACAGGTTGAAGGCGTGTGAGAACAGAGTGCTATGGAGAGTATTTGGATCAAATATGGGTGAAATATTATGAGGTTGGTGAAAACTGCATAACAAGGAGCTGAACAACTTGTACTCACCAAATAGTAGAATGATTACATTAAGGAGGATGAGATGGGCAAGGCTTACAGCATACATAAGAAAGGCAGGCATACCATTTTTCGGTAGGAGAATAGGGATATGGGTGGGAGGGTAACACTGAAATGAATCTTGGAGAAAAAGAATGGGAACTGTGAACCAGATTCATCTAGCTCAGGATTGCAGGCAGTGATGGGCTCATTGAGAACACAGTAATGAACCTGGTTACACAAAATGACTGAATTATTTATGGGGCTGAGCAACTGCTGGTTTCTCAAGGACTCCAGTCCACACAGTTTGTTTCAGAGTTATGTATTTCTTAGTTTTTTTTTCCAAATTACTAAATATAATGAAACAAGCACACGTTAAATACAAAGGAACCAATATTTACATGAAACAGGTGATGTTAAGAAATAATTTTTAAACAAAGATTATAATTACTTGACTTTCTTTCTTAAAAAGACATATCAACTGTAATACTTGTCTTGTTTTTCATCTCCTCGGCTGATTGCAGTAACTTCTCTCCTGATTTCATTCACAACATTTGCCAGTGCTTCTGGACTTGTTCCCCTTTCACATAACTGAATGCAAATACTAAGTGTCTCTGGATCCAAACCCGTATTGAGAAGTCTGGAAATTTCCAGTAGCACATGAAATACCTCTCGGGCTTCACACACTTGGCTGCTGCCAGAATGGGCCATCCTTTGTGCTACTGGCAGTGTTTATCTAAGGAGAAAAAATGTTATATTTTGTATATTGATGCCATGTTATATTTGTAGTATTCGTATGTTTTATAAAGCAGACCAGTTCAAAATCTACATATCTGTAATAATTTATATATCCTCTATGATTTCTTCCAAAAGACCGGAATATATACACAAAACCAAAATACGTCGCACACAATACCACACAATAGGAAAAATTTACGAAACTAAGACTACATACACTGCCCACTAAATCTGTTAGTTCAACCTACTTCAACCAACCACTAACGCTGTCTAATTTCATTCTGATTAATATTATTAAAGGACCAAACACCGCCACATTCCAAATACATGATCAAGCGCGTTCAAGGGTTTTATACTGAACGATAACTGCTTAGTGGCGAATAGTACGCACTTAATTTGTTATACAATGCCTTTGATCGCCTTTGATTTTCAAGCAGACGATTAAATTACTCAGCCTAAATAAATTAAATTAAATTATTTTCGTGCAAATGCTTACCGAACTTCTGGAATTATCAATGTATATATTTTCGTTACCGCCTCCAATAAGGCAAATACCTTACATTTTAAAATATAATTCTTGCCTAAAACACAACGTTAACCAATTCACATACTTTCCGCTTTATTTTTTCATCTCCGCTCCGATCGTTCCGAGCGATGCAAGCAACCGCTACAGTGCAGACAACCGCGCACAATTTGTCACCAATGGAATATGGCTTTACTGAGGGCTGAGATTGGATCAGATACGTATCACATGGTCGGTGTCGGTCGGTGTATTGTGAAGATTGTTGGCTGCTACAGATGAGGAAAGATGAGTAACCAGTTCTGCATTAAGAATTGGACGACAGTGGCGGTCTATGCAGAAAACAATTACGCACATTTCACATCTACGATACCAATTGCCTGGGGCTACGGGTTAATCAGCATCCTCATGATCCTCATGACATACTTGAAAGCACCCTACCATGGCCTTCTAAAATACAGATAAATAAGTACTTTACTATGGTCAACACTTTTGCATTTTGAAACGCATCACAAGTCAGCTGACTGGATTGAAGCTACTAGTTCTTTAAATAGGAAGAAGCATTTTGTGATAAATTTTTTAAATATGGCACTACATTCAGCAATAAAGGGGAAGCTTGTCTCTGTTATAGGTGACGAAGTAAGTGGTCAGGCATATTTCTGGAGTTCTGAAAAATAATATTAGGTCTTGTCAAACAGGAAACTGTCACGAAACTTGTTAAGATATAACTCAATATACATGTATTTTGTTCATTTCTAGGATACCTGTGTGGGCTTTCTTCTCGGAGGAGTTGGAGAGATAAATAAAAATAGACATCCAAATTTTATGGTAGTTGACAAGAGTAAGTATTATCCATAGATATTATTTTAAGAGTTTGTACATGAAAACCAGTCAGAATTTTAACATTTTTAGACAAATTCAGTTGAATGTTTTTCTTCAAGGTATTCCATGTAAAAGATTAAACTGAATTTCAGTCTTTGGTAAAGAAAAGGATTTGGGGCAGTATGCCCAGAAATACACATAGTATCGGGTAGTGTCTGTCTAAAACAACATCAGAGCATGGCACATTTTCCAGCAGTTTTTGCTGCTTGGGCTATTGTATTCATGCCAGGAGAAAAAGAAGTATGTGTTATTGTGCTGGTAACTGGATACAGTGATTTTATATCTGTGATGATCATAAATGTAAATGTTCTGCTTGTTCTGCTATTGAAGAAACAAAGAAAACTTATTTGAAGTACCAATGCAAGTACGGCTTAATCTTAAATGGCTTGGAAGCAGTTCTGAGTATAACTGAACTAGAGCAGTGATTTGTGATTTATAATTAGATGGTGGGAGAAGACCACTGTTATACAAAAGGTAGTGCAATGGTACTTATGACCTTCCCTACCATATTAACCTGTGTGATATGGAAATTCCATCAGATGTATGAGGTTGTTTTCTTTCTTTCTTTTTTTTTCCTTAGTGGGGGGTGGAGTCCAACTAAGTCCACTTGGCATGGCGGCCACTGATTGGCTTATTTTAGCCTGCCCAGGGTGATTATGATGATGGAGAATTTGGTGGAATGAAGATTGGCAAGGGAAACCAAAGTACTAGGAGAAAACCCTCCCTAGTACCACTTTGTCCATCACAAATCCCACTTGACCAGACCTGGGATTGAACACAAGCCACCACGGTGGGAAGCCAACGACTAACCGCTTGAGCTATGGCGTGGCCTGTATGAGGGTAAGTCAATAAGTAAGTTACAAATGGATATAGAACTTAAATAAGAGTACTAATTTGAAAAATGCTTTTATTTCTCAACATAATCTCCCTGTACATCGAGGCACTTGTCCCATCATTTCATAAGGCCCCGAAAACCAGCATAAAATTCTTTGGGCTGCTGTCAGAACCAGGCCGTGACTTATCTTTCTACAGCTTCATCATCGGGAAAATTTTCAGCTGAAAGATGATGTTTAAGAGGGCTGAACAAAAATGTAAATCTCTTGTAGCAAGACTCATCACCCGTGACAGTTTGAGCTAGCATATCGTGTCCATCATGGTAGCGATTGAGATGCTGTAATGCCAGGCCCGAAAACCCAACCTGTCATGTGACTTCCATTTGTTGGCCCCTCTTAAACATCATCTTTTGGCTGAACATTTTCCCCAACGATGAAGCTGTAGAAAGGGAAGTCACGGCCTGGTTCTGACAACAGCCCAAAGAATTTTATACTGCTGGTATTCAGGGGCTTGTGAAACGATGGAACAAGTGCCTCAATGTACAGGGAGATTATGTTGAGAAATAAAAGCATTTTTAAATCAGTACTCTTATTTGTTTAGTTTCTGTATCCATTTGTAAGTTACTTACTGACTTACCTACGTATATTGGGACAAAATGGCATAGTCGTTTTCCTTTTGGGATAAAATTGAGTCAAGATTACTAAAGTGTATGAGGCAGATTTGTGAATGGTGCACACAAACCTATGCATATGTACACACACATACATCTGTTACAAAATATTTTATAACATTTCATATATTCCAATCTTAAGGACCTAGATTACTTCTTTATATGTTTATTTTCAGATACCAGTGTCAGCGAAATTGAAGAATGCTTCAAGCGATTTGTGAAAAGAGATGATATAGATATCATCCTCATCAATCAAAATGTAATGTAAATTATTATTATTATGATTTTAGATTGCCTAATGAGTATAAATTTTTGGCACATTCCCAGTGAGAAGTTGCAAAGATGAGCCTCACTCTCTATCATGTCTGTCTCTCCATTTGTTTCAATGCAGTAACTCATGTCACCATTGCCTATCAGTAATGTTATAGCATATATAGTTAGGATACAAGAAAACAAGGAGGATTGCAACTGAATGGAATGGTCTACACTAGGCATGTCAAACTCAACTTGTACAGAGGGCCACCTCAGCCCTGTAAATAATAGTCCAGGACCGCACTTCAAAACAGAAATATACATAAGATTTTGATACAAGGAAATTTAATTCTATTTATTATTTAGGAATAATTTCAATATAATTAACTAAAGTGGATCACTTATATTTTGCCCACAAATCAAACATGTAATTTTACCTTCTATTTCACAACAGCGATTTCCCATTTTTCTTGAAATACACGGCGCTCACTTTCAATAGTTCTTTTAAATTTTTTGAAAGCGACATTGCCCTTTAAAAGTTACTGTACATATACAAGAAAACTCGTAGTTGATAATTTAATGTTTAAGTATAACCTTTATACGTTCATCACAATGTAACATCAGTGCCTGTTGCTGTGTGAAAATGAACTGAATGACAATGTACAAGAGACTACTGGACTAGTAGGAAGGTGTATCTTGTCTCAATGGTCATAAAAGTGAAAGTTTGCTAGCAGCCCATTAGACAATGGCTGGGGGTTGCAAGCTAGTTT
>NW_019738882.1:336940-401254 GCF_002891405.2 Cryptotermes secundus
CTCTAAAAGTTGAAGGGCCGCACTTTGTGGCTATGGGGGCCGCATTCTTTCACCCCTACCCTAGAACATTGTGTTAGCATAACGGGACCAAAGAATGCAGAGCTCGGTTCACACTAGTTCGAAAATAGTGTTACAACTCACCATGTGAAACAAAAGTGAATGAATATTAAACAATATATATGCCTCAAAAAAGCCTCAGTAGCCCCGGTTAAGCCACAAACCGGTTAATCCGCCCCCGGATAATCGAGAGTTGACTGTACTTACTCATGGAGCTGAGCCCTTCTGGAGAAGCCGCCAATTCTGCAGCTACTCAAGAATTTCCCAGCATTTTATAGAACCTGTAGGTTCATTACCATATTCACAAGAGCCCTCCACTGGTCCCTATCCTGAGCCAGGTCAATCCAATCCATACCATCCCATCCTATGTCTCTTAAGATCCATTGTAATATTTTCCACCCACTTATGCCTTGGTCTTCCCAGTAGTGTCTTTCTTTCTGGCTTTCCCACCAATATCCTATATGCATTCCTCATCTCCCATTCGTGCTACATGCCCTGCCCATTTCATCCGTCTTGACTCGATCATTCTAATTATACTTGGAGAAGAGTGCAAGTTATGAAGCTCCTCATTGTTCAGTTTTCTCCAACCACATGTCACTTCATCTCTCTTCAGTCCAAATATTCTCCTCAACACCCTGAGTCTATGTTCCTCCCTTAATGTCAGAGACCAAGATTCACACCCACACAGAACCACAGGCAAAATTATAGTTTTGTATATTCTAATTTTTATGTTTTTGGACAGCAGACAAGAAGACAAAAGGTTCTGGACTGAATGGTAGCAAGCATTACCCGAGTTCAGTCTCCTCTTAATTTTCTCCTGAATCAGGTTTTGATCTGTTATCGTTGTCCCCGAATATCTGAACTGTGCCACGTTTTCAAAGCATCTGTTTGCTATCTTTATGTCATGATTTTGCCCTGCATTTTGGTGAAAAGACAGCAACATATACTTGGTTTTCTGTGTGTCTACTTCTAGACCAACCACTTTACTTGCATCAGTTAAAGCTTGTGTGTTTTTCTTTATGGTATCTACATTATCATCCAGTAGATTTACATCATTGGCATAGGTCAACAGCTGATGTGTCCCATTTAATTTCAGTCCCACCTGGTATCCCTGGACCTTCCTAATGGCATATTCTAAAGCAAAATTTAAAAGGAGTGGCAATAAAGCATCTCCTTGGTTTAGACCATTCTGGATAGGAAATTTATCAGACAAATGTTTACCTACACAGATTTTACTATATGTTTAGTTTAAACACATTTTAATCAACCTAACTAGTTTCATGGGTATCTCAGACTCTATCAGAATATTGTACAATACTTCCCTCTTAACTGAATCATAGACTTTCTTGAAGTCTGTAAATAGCTTATGTACTGTGTCTTATTAGAATAAGATCTAAAAGTTTGACAGTGGTACATTAATACAAATATTATGTTTCTGGACATTATCCATTGTCCAGTTTTGTCTAAAATCAAGATGGGATTTTTAGACAAAATCAGGATGGATAATGTCCAGAAACATAATACTTGTCTTATCAGAATTCTGGATGAAATGGTAATATGGTGAGAATATTTGTAGGCTGAGGTGATGCATGGCCTTTGTGCTATGTGATCACTGCATTGATTTTCACTGTTTCTATTTGGTGATCTGTGGCAGAGTACCCTGATCAGTCATTAGCAGTGATAAGAGGAAGTGGTATTATAAGGCTGTATGTGACTCATTCTGGTGCAAGATTCTGTTTATGTAGGGCTCAACTAGAGCATAAACTGTTTGTATGTTAAGTATAATTCCACAAGGAAGAGTCAGGCCATATTCAGAAAAAAGTTTCCCAGAGGTTGAATTACTCACAGACACTATTCAGTATCTTGTCAGCAATGTAAGAAATTAAATATGTCAGCATTGAGAACAGAAGGAAAGTTAGAGTCAAAGTTTGACTTGACGTGTAAGCTATTTAAATTCCTTGCACAAGAAATGAAGTAAAAAAATGAAGTGTGAGAACCACTACAAAATAATTGCAACTAACCTTACTGAAACACAGTTTTCCTCCTCTGCAGTCCCTTGACCCGTTTCCGTTTGCCTTCCCTTAAACTTGTCCTTGGTTTTCAGATAATAGAATAATGTGAACATTCAACTAGGAACATATCGCATGTATTAACACAAAGAAAAGGATTTGTGAGCAGGACAATAAGTTTCTTCATTAATTTTTGATAATGAATAATTCACATGATAGGATAGCTTAAAAGGTCATGACAATTTCTTTATGACACATCTGTATGTTCTCTTGTATTATTCTAGGTTGCAGAAATGATTCGTCATTGTATTGACAGTCACCTTCAACCTGTACCATCAGTATTAGAGATTCCATCAAAAGACCATCCTTATGATCCTACGAAGGACTCCATTCTGCGTCGAGCTAGGGTTAGTATTTATAAAAAACCGTTCTTTGTAAGTTTTAATCAAGGCTAGGGATTTTATCTTACCAGACACACATTGTCATCAGGTGATCATCTTAATTGTCACCAGTTCCTTATTTTGCTTAGAATCCACATTTTTTTTTTTTTTTTTTTTTTTTTTTTTTTTTTTTTTTTTTTGCTTTATATTGAGTTCCTGAGAGTTTTTCTCATGCAACCAGCACATTCCATTCCCCATACATGCTGGATATGGTGAGTTTACTGTATGTGTAGGTTCACTAACTGATGTAAATGGCTTTCTATACATTACTTAATTTGAATGTCTCCAGCATGGCGCAACCTCAGAATACAAACGGAGATGGTCTTCAGATATGAATGTGGCTGCTTAGTCTGCATCACGAAATTATGACCATCAGCATTGCTGTGAAATGATGCAGCTGTGCAACAGTACTTTTAGAGCCCAGTCCAGTTTAGTTGAGTTGAACATTCTGTGTAACTTCCCATTTCAAGTTGCTGTAACATTTTACTTTCTTTATAGCATCAGCGAGATATTCTGACCACTGCAGTCTTCAAAATTTTTAATATTATGCTTGTATTTTATTATTTTAAGAAACTTTAATATTTTCCTGTGTATTTGTAATGATCATTAATTTTGCAGGCAATAATATACACTACTATGAATTTACATTTTATATACTCTGTACATTACCCTCTGTTCCTTCGTCTTGATCAATACGTGTTACAATTACACATGGTAGTTTTTTACTGCAGCTGGGACATTATTAAAAAAAATGGTCGTTTTGTTCCCTTGTTTAGCTGTTTAATGTAATGTGTGGCTTCCATTTAATAATGTCAAGCAGTGATGTACATATTATTTAATGACATGGAAGAAAATATTTTGAGCAAGTGTGTTTACACAAAAAAGCACAGTTATTTTATGTATGACCTTTTTTTCAGTTCACTTTTGATATAGCAGTAATGCTTTAGACTTGTATTTGAGGGGTGCTCAGTTTCAATCTTGGATGGGACATTGGCTGACCCGAGGTCTTTCATGGCTTTCCCCAGGCCACAACTGCTCTGAAATCATTATTCACCACTCATTCTACCATACAGTGCTATACAGACTGAGATACTGACACCATCATAAAATAAACCACACAGAAGGAAATTCACAGAATGTGATTATGAAAGAAAAACAAAGCTAACAACAGTATACTGCAAAAACAGTCAGTAGGCAGGTGTTGGACTTATAGTGTAAAGGTGAAGAAACTGATTTGTGATACAAACTAATTCCATATTCAGTGCAAACTGACCACATTAAATGTCATCACGTGTATGTAGACGGTGTTTGGATTGGTAATTGGATTTATTGAACACTTGCAGATTGTAACTACAAGTAACTATAGTGCTATCACTAATTCACAAACTCTGCAGTTCACTACAGCACATACTAAGTCTTCTTAGCCTGCTGTGTCTTCCCCAATTTTCCAATGGCAGACACTCCCCTTCCTCTAGGGTCTTGGAATGTCTTGGCGCCTCAGCTGCCAGCTTCTAACAGCAACAGCAAATAAGGACTGAACTGCAGCAGTCCTCTAATTCATTCAATCATTCACCAACCAATCAACTCACTCCACTCCACTCCACTGACTGACTGAACTGAAATTAACACATCATTATCCTGCTTATAGTTGTAATATCTTGGCACAGACTTCACAGAAAACACCATTCCTCTGTTTACAGACCGCTGCCGAGCAGTGGCCACTGTACAGTCGCTTATCTCACAGTCCATGCCTAGCAATGGGTCTACATGACACAATATTGTCACATATTCATGACTAGACATGGGGTTTGGACTGATAACTGAATTTATTGAATATTTGTGACTTGTAACTACAAATAATTATAACACTCACTAATCTACACACTCCACAAATCACTACAGCACACAGTCTTCTCAGTCTGTTAAATCCTTAATTGCTTGGTAGCGGCTTCGAACAGTGGAAATTCCTCTACTTCTATGCTCACAGTGGTTAGAGCTGACTCACAACTGACTGACTCGGTTTTTGATAAATTGCTGCTGGCCTTCACTAGCAGTCATTATTGATTCTGGGCCCCACGGGATCCATAACCATATTTTTCTGTTTCCCAACTCTTGACTGACTCATGAGATTAATTTTTTTTAATTCGCTTAGTGGAGGGTGGAGTCCAACTGGGTCCACTTGGCACAGCGGCCACTGATTGGCCTATTGTACCTGCCCTGGGTGATTATGATGATGGAGAATTTGGTGGAATGAAGATTGGCAGGGGAAACCAAAGTACTCGGAGAAATCCTGCCCCAGTGCCACTTTGTCCACCACAAATCCCACGTGACCAGACCCGGGATCGAACCCGGGCCACTGCGGTGGGAAGATAGCGACGACTAACCACTTGAGCTGTGGCGCGGCCGAGTCATGAGATTACTACCACTGGCTGAGTTCAGTTGGTCAGTTGAATAAATTTCCGCTGGCCCTTGCCACCACAGTCATTCTTGGTTTCAAGACCCATTGGACTCATGGACATGTTTTACTGTCTCACAACTCTGCAAGTTGTGCAGCTCTCTTGAATGACTTGGTCCTGATGTCCTCATTATATAGCCTAATCATGGACCATATAGAAAACAATCATTTCCAACAGTTCTTCTATTGTTCCGTGTGTATCCATTGCCATAGGAACGTGTTTAGTGAGTCGTTGCCTAGCAATGGCCATCGCCTGTTGCTCTGGCCCTCAGGTGTCGTGTCGCAGTATATTTGTCTGCATTGTTAATGAAACACAATACGTTTGAGTCTAATGTCAGAAGTTTTTGCACTATCTTTAACCCTTTGACACGGTAATTTAAATTCCGCGGCTGCGTCTCNGAATGTTTTTAAAGTGTTGGCCACAAGATGCTAAATCATGTAAAACTATTATAAAAGGTCAACTACGTCCAGTGTGACTGATATTTTTTTTCTTTCTCCCTTTTAATCTTTCATCCTTGACATGTTTCTGTCTTAAGAGCCCATCTTCAGAAGGATATATCAGTTAGGCAGAAACTACTATTCCATTGTGTTTGATCAATATCAACACAATGTCATGAATATAAAATCCGATCCTTTAACAACTACAGTGGTGTGCATGAATACATTAAAATATTTATAAATTATTATACTTAGTCTGTTTACAAGTGTGGTTTAAAAAAGATTCTGTTAAAATTCTTTGCAGAACCAATTTGGTTCATGTCCTTTATATTGCCTCTCTTTAAAGGAAGTTGAGTGTCTACCACCTTGTGGTTCCATCATTTGATAAATAGCACTCTTTAGTGTCCTGTTGTTTGGGCCGAAACATGTCAAGGATGAAAGATTAAAAAGGAGAGGATGAAAAAAATATTTTTTCAGTCACGCTGGATGCAGTGGATAACCTTTTATAATACTGCTGGTGTGACGGACCAAGATGAACCAAATCACATGTAAAACTAGTCACTGCATAGTGTTGTTGTAAATTCATCTAAACACAACAAAATGATCATACATTGGAACTTGATCACTGAAAATGAAACGGTAAGAGAGGTTGAAAAGCATATACAGTACTAACTAACCTTTACTCATCATCACTTTCCCTCATAGGAAAAGGCATACTATTCACTGTAAGCTTTGAATTGTTTCTAAAGCATGTGGAAGAACTAGGTTCCAAGAGAACAAACAAGAATTATCAAGAAATGTAAGTTCCGTCACAGTATTCACAAAAGCCACGTTGAAGCCATGTGCAACATTTCACAGTGTGCTAGTTTTACAGTCAGGTGCTGCAACCCCCACCCCCACACACCAAATTCTAAAACTGGAGGGGCACCCCATGCCAGCTGTCCATGACTTCAGAATATTTACAGCTACCCTTCATATTTGGAGGCTACTTTCTCCATGTGCAACCTGAGGATGTAGCTAAAAAAAATCTACTTTTAATGCCAATCTTTGAATGAAGTTTTACGAACAGGAACAAGCTGCATTGACATTTGTACTAGCTGTAAAGTAAGAAAAAAAAATAGATATAAACTATGCTTAGTCTTCTGCAGTTCTGAAGTAATTAATCTGTAGAATGTGTTTCTCTGTTTCAGGGAATGTTTAACCCAGATGATTTTAAATAAACTTCACACAAGCCAGGCTTCCTTTTTTAATATATGTAAACTACTGCCAGGTACACATCTGGGCAATAGATATTGCCCTTTGTAAATGGTGGTTGTAACATAAATATGGACTAGGTAATGTACAGTAGTGTATGTTTTGATGTGGTGTTGGAATAATGTGTATATAATTGCGTGTATTATATTGAGAATTGCAATATTTTCTTTCGGGTTCTATTAGAGAATTCCACGAGTCTTCATTCCACCGTGTTTGTAAAACAGATTTTATTGAGCACAAAAATGTTAAAATTCACATACAGTGTGAATTTCTTATAATTCTAGAACCATAAAAATAAATTGTTTCAACAACAGAGAAAAATAGATTGTGATATCCCATTCATTACACATGTTAGTACGTATTTAAGGCTTTATAAAACATGGACACATCAATTATCAGGACACACAATATTTCATGTTTCTATCATGACATTTACTACAGTCAACATAATATACCCGTGCAGTTCGAAGGTGTGGGTAGTAAAGTTATTGCAATGTGAATTTTTTGTCAGTTCCTTAAACAGTGTAAAATTGTAGCACATGTAACAAACTGGAAAATCAAACTTTAAATACTGTATATCAAGAACATCAATGTAAAAAACAGTAAATTCACAGAGTGAATAAGATTTAAAAGCAATAGTAATACCAAATGTGCTGTAAACAACAGACATACAGAAGTCTCCCATTGTATTTGGTGAGGGTGGGACAGTAAGACTACATTATATCTGTAAAAGACATTAGGGGAGCCACAGGGTAGCACAGTCGGTATAGCGACCAGATACAGGTTCAACAACCCAGGGGCCAGAGTTCAAATCCCGGTAGAGTCAAGAATTTTCTCTTCCTCACGTTGTCCAGACCGCCTCTGGGGCTCACCTGGCCTTCTGTCCAGTGGGTACCAGAGGGCAAAGTGGCAGGGGTGTGACACTGAGCACTCACATCCAACTAGTACCAAGGTCAAGAAAACATGGATCTCTACATCCACTACCCCATATGCCTTCATGACATAGTGCTTAATTAGTTAAGCACAGGGACTTCACCTTTTTTTTTTAAAAGGCATCATCCTGTCTCTGTCAGTGCCTCTTGCTGGTCTTACCTGGATATTATATACAGGATGCTACAGTATTAAACATATAATTTGGAATATCATATTTAGATGCAGATATATGGGTAATGCAATGTATTACAATACCCTAACATATGGTGAAGTAATATCATGAAATATGGCAATAAATAACACTCTTCTTTCAGGTAAAATTGAAGTACAACAGAAATGTGACTTAATGATCATGACGTTAACTTTTTATGATTACTGAAACTGATTTTTAAGTTTATTTTCATATCTGTATGCATGGGGACCAAATTCTTATTTATGTTTTGTGCACTGAGACCTTGGTCCCACATATCATGTACACAGACTACTTAAAGTTCAAAATGTAGTGAGGTTTTGAAGCCTTGGACTTGACATTAACATTGAAACCTGTGAACTGCACTTTACCCAGGACTATATGTGAGTAAAGCCATCAGTAAAACTAGTCTGAAACATATTTGGGACCATGTCATACCACAAGTAGTCCACCTTATATAAAGAAACTCCTCTGTGCACATTATCTCTGGTGTGGAGATTGTAACCCCAATATATGTTCAAAATACGTAGGGCAGTCAAAAAGTTCCCAGAATTCCCCTGCAGATGGAGAACGAGTGATAAGATAGTGCACACACTGCTGTGGTGGGAAGATCAGCATGTCTGCTCACAGACATAACAGGTCTGGACAGGTTTAAGTGTGCAGTGTCATTACTGTTCCGTTTGAATTAGACGTGAGTGTTGGTCATTCGGCGCAATGTCGCAGTTCGAACAGCGTATGAATATTAAGTTCATGTGCAAATTGGGAAAATCTGCTTCAGACGCAATCGGCCCTGCAGCAAGTTTACGGTGATACTGCACTAAAGAAATCCGCAGTTCACGGCTGGTTTCCCCAGTTCAAGAATGGGCAGGAGAGGATGACCAGCACAGTGGGAGACCGTTGACATCCAGAACTGAAGAAATGATTGGAAAAGTGCGACATCTGATTCAATGTGATCAAAGAATGACCATCGCGGAGTTGGAGCAAGAAGTTGGTACTGTTACTGGCCATTTCTATGTGCACGTTTTGCAGAGGGTGCGCGATGCGGTTCAGAGGAAGTGGCACAAGTGGCAGGGACAGCGGTTTCTGCATCACGATAACGCACTGAGCCACACATCACTTGTTGTGCAGCAATTTCTGGCTGAGAAGAACATTCCTGTCATCACTCAACCACCGTATTCTCTGGATCTTGCTCCGAGTGACTTTTGGCTGTTCCCTACTCTGAAAATGGGTCTCAAGGGGACACGTTTCGCAACCATGGAGGACATCAAATTGAATGCAATGGCCGAGCTCTGGAAGATTCCAAAAGAAGCCTTCCACCGCTGCTTCCAACAATGGCAGGATCGATGGAGCAAGTTTGTGCGCGCACAAGGATCTTACTTTGAATGTGATTAGGTAAGCGTTGCCATATGTCCTACCATTAGAGTGCTATACCACCATTCCAGGAACTTTTGACTGCCCCTCGTATAAAATAGCAACTTTCTAATGATGACTTATTCTATTTCACCATTTGATGATGAAGTCTCAAAGACACAATAACAAATGGAAGGGTCCTGGACCTAATGAAATTCATAAGGTTTGGTATAAAAAATTAAACTTCCATCCACACTGCTTTAGCCTAAATGTCATCCTTTAAACACCAATAATCATACCAGTGGCCAAATATTACTTAAAGATATCACAGTAATTCACATCCATGATAGCAAAGATCCATGGCCAGCTAAGTGACAATAAAGTGATGTCCCAGGAACAGAGAGGGCATTATAAAATTCTCAAGAACGTAAGGATCGGGTATTACTGATTCATTATTGCAAATCAACTTGTTACTCTCTGCACTCCATGAGCCAATTAGAATGTATTTGGTATACTCACATTAAAACTACCACAGCTGGAGAGACCAGCTAACAATAAAGCCAATGAGCTAGCCAAGCATAGCATCAGACATGGGAGGGATAGCCAAACCCCTATTCCAGCCAAAGACATGAAAAGACTCTGGAGGAAAAAATCCAAAGAGGAATCTCAGCTGTGGCACCAGGAGGTGGGACAGGTCAGGGGACGGCAATACTTTATGTTGTTCCTTGATAAAGGCCCCAACCTCTGGTTTACAAAATGCAAACTGAACAGAAGAGCGGTGACCTCAATCTGCCATCTCTGAAGTGGCCACAGAGCCCTGGCGCATAGTCTAGCACGTTTTAATATCGTGCCATATGCGAAACATCTGACGAAACCCCAGACCACATCTATTGGCAATGTCAAAGATTCACAAAAGAAAGGAAGAACCTTACCAAAGGATTGCTAAAAAGATGGAACACGCTTCCCCTGAAAGTGGACATGATTCTAATCAACATGAACCCAAGTGATGTTAACATACTTGGATCCTTCATCAGTGCAGCTAAGATAAGAATGTAAAATGCGCATGAACTTACACCAACCACCATTGGCAACAAGGAGAGTCCAGGCCAAAGCACAAACATAGTCAAATAAGAAGCCAAAACAGGAGCCACTACTTTAATATAAAAATAAAAAGAATAACCACTGAAACTGTACCAAGCTTAATAGAGTTTCACCTCTAAAGCTCACGATAGTCTAGCTCTGTACTTTAACTAGTCCAGTCCTGTCTTTATATATAAAAAAAAAAACAGAAAGGAACAGGCTTTCACACCTGTGATAGTTTGAAGGTCATCTTTGAAATTATTGTGGGGTTTCCTGTGTAACTACATTTACTGCTCAGCAGTCTAGGCAGTCAAAGGGTTAATAAAGAAAAGAATTTCAGATGGCCTCTATAGACAATAAGAAAGCTTTGGATTTTGTATGTGATGATAACCTTACATATGTGGATATCTACAAGATTTGCTATCTTATTATATCAACTTTTTCAAGTATACTGTATCACAGTGGTTAACAGTTCTCTTCTTATCTGATGGGAAGGAAATGAGTTAATCCAGGATCCTGAAAATAAGAATATGTATCCTTCAAGGCCATCATCCACTGAGTGCTCTCTGGTCTTGCACTCACCAAAACTGTAATTCAGCTGTATACTGAATGATATAAATTATAGATTCAATATTAAATTCCCTAATTTAGAAAACTATAAAATCAGTTCTCACTTTTATGTGGATCTCAAGTGGTATCCAATTTCAGAGGAGCAACTTGCAAATTTCTGAATATAATTACAAAGTGCAGCAAATCTATTCAAATTAACTTTACAATATGTAAAGGTAAGCTGGTACAATATGAGGAAGGACATTAATGAAGACTAATGTATATACAGTATTTACACTGAAAAATAATGAGATGAATGAAGACTTAATAGACATACACAACTTTGTACCTTAGATTTCTGCAGATATGCAGTATCAATCACAGTAAGATTAAGAATATGCTGAAAGCTGTTTTACAATGCAGAATTAATATTGCACTAAAGATTTGGCTGAACATAAATAAAACCAGAGCAATGAACACAAACACTATCTCTATTTCAGCATACTCATGTGGGATCATAAAATGGTTAAATAGACAACTTGCTAGAATTATACATGTTAGCATGACTCAGTACTGTGTGCTTGCCCTACAGCACATTACTTTATCAGCAGAACATGGTGGAATTGGCACTGTGGATATATCATGTCTCAGATATTGCCAAATAACCTGAGACAGTACTTTTACAAGGTAAAGAAAACCAGATGTTTGAATTTGTCTGTAAAGCTGATACAGGGTTTACACCATTACAGATATGTGATCCTGTTATAAAATGAGGATCACTCCGGTAAGAATGAAATACAGTTCATGAAACAAAGTACATGAGGATCATCATCAGCTGATCAAGAGACAGTTGATAAAAATATTTGTAATGAATGGCTAAAAGGGACACCTCAACACAATTTGCCCTAACGATCTAAGACTGAGTCATCTCCACTAAGAACTACAGGAAGTGCTTATTAAAAGAAATGCTGGTAGATGATTGTAAGAGGTAAGGGATGTAGCAGAAGTTAAAAATTTATCCAGGATCATAGTGCAACAGAAGTCTGAGGAAGACTTGTGACAAGCAGAGAAAGCAATTTTTTTATTGCTATAAAGTATATCATAAGACAAAGAGGAACTTCAAGAAACAGCTGGAAGATGTTAATGACCAAGATGATTTTATTATGCAGGAATGTATTAAAGCAAGAGAGGTGCAACTGTAGTTGATTAAATATGAATTTAAGTTTAATTGCATTTTCCTGCAAATGATACTATTGGGTATATGATGTAAATTTATCTGAAAATATATTGAAGCTGGGAAGCTGAATATTTGTACACATGGTACCATGTACAGACCTTCTTCATATCTAAGAAGCTTTTCAGATCACTCCCGCTGCAGAAGAGAAATTTCCGTGTTATCAGGACAGCAAACAGGAGACAGTACACTATAATGTACATCAACATATGAAGAAATAATTTCTGCATACTTCAAATATATATCAGCAAGATAAAGGACATAAAATTAATTATAATTGATCTGCATTTACCTGCAAGGACTATACCTCGAAAACCACTAAAAAATATAAGATTTTACTGTATTATATTCACAGTAAGCAAATTGCTTAATGACTTTTATGCACAATTAAACACCCAGCAAAATTCTGTTGAAACATGGGGTGAAGTGAACATTTTCATAAATAGATTAAAATATATTTCTGTCAGATTTTGTCTGACTTCCCAGGAACATTTAAAATACAATTACTGATGTCCTCAGTATTAAAAACTTGATGGAGGAAAAATTATTACATGATTGTGGTTCCATCATGTAACAACACCTCAACCAAAATAAATAAAGAATAAGTATAAAAGAAATAAGCAGATCTATCAAAGAGGATTCTGAGAAAAATTTACCTAAATTTAAGTAAATAAAAGCTGCTGAGTAGGGTATTCCAGATCCACATAGGTAATGGCTTAGTGGCTCATAGTTTTAAAAGTATTATTTCATAAAGTCTGGGCAATTCATCTTGCAAACTCTGATTTTAAGAAGTCACACCGCACAATATTCTACTTCTTTAGCAGCTTTCCTAAATCTCAACTTTGTGTCAATATACTGGTTGTAATATCCACGATACTTCTTTTAGCATTGTTGCCGATCTCTCTCTCTCCCTCACAATCTTTCATTTTCAATTTCTTGCCAGTTTTTTCCTTTCTTCTCACTCCTTTCCAATACCTGGCTAAACCACAGGTCTCTGTTCTTTATATCTACTACCCCACTTGGTATCCTTGTTCTGTCCATCCTTTGCAGACGGCCAAACTGTTGTAATCATTTCTCCTCTGTGTTAACAAATCTTGAACTCCAACACTTTCTTGAAGAATTTATTTTCTGATTCTATACACTCTTGTTTTTCCCTTGATACTTCTAAATTTTCCATATCCATTGCTTCGATTTTGGTTCTCCAGAAGTGTCCACATATGTTCGTACAGATTTAAAGTATACTTTATGAATTGCTGTTTTGCTCCATTTTAAGACTTTGTTACATGTTTATTTTTAGTGTGATAAAATTCAGAACTGTTTTGTATTCTTCTACTGATCTCTATGTTGATTCTCCCTTTTGACTTTACTTCACTACCCAAACAAATACATAAATAAATTTGTCCACTTCATTAGTAATCAGTAATACTGGTAAGATTTGAACATTACTGACATAAGAATTAAGGAATATGAGAATATATCAGTCAGTCACTATAAATAAAGCAGACTTCCTTCAAATGCCACATTGTTGGTTGCCCTTTTCATAATGCATAGATAAAATATTGACCCAATATACAAGTCACACAAGAATTTCTGAAAACATTTAAGAATAAAACATGTCCTTTGTTAGGGGCAGATCTTGTCATCATTTTATCTTAGAGCACTTGGAAACCAAGAATAAATACTGATCCAAAATAAATAAGCATTCAAAAATAGATGTGTCAAGAGTAAATAACACTAGATAGTACACTCATTTTATGTCTGCTGTACAACACTTAAAAATATATGTAATTACATATCTCAACATTTGAGCATAATACTCGCTTTATACTGAGCTGTAGTATAATTGTGGATTCAGTATCTGTCAACATCAAAACACAGACATATACCTGGTTACATATGTGAGTATTGTGTGGAGCAACTGTTGTACATCTGTTACTGTTCAGATGACCTGAAACTGAGCAAGTTGCTGTCTTAATTTATAGTCTTCACAATATATCATCACATAAACTTAATTTATGTAAGATACAGTCAGCTTCATGACATGCTTTGGTCAGATAACCACCATCAGGTGAAATTAACACATAAAGCTAAACGGAACTACTGAAACTGTATGCTGAGCATACCTCATGATAGTCGTGTGACAAATATTTTGTGAAACTGTTGAGTTTTACACAAACAAGATGCAACATTATACATAACTGCTGGTTTAATACTATAAAAATACAGCAATACCTTGCATAGTCCAGATTCACTATAGTCCGGTTGGAAAATTTCAAATAAAACTAAATTTTAATTGAGCAAAATAAAAATAAATTCTAAAATAATACACAAAATTATTTTTAATACATAAATGATCAGTTTCTCCCCCTTTATACAGTCAAGTCTCTTTATGTGGTTTTAAAGTTATGCGATACGATACATATTTCAATTTTTTCTTGGGTTCCCCATTGTATATGTATGTACCTATGCTCGGGTCGTTCGTTCTTGAGCCCTGACAGCTATCGCTGGAGGAGGTGGAGAGAGCACTACTTTAACAGAATTTTGGAAGAACTACAACATTGGAAACGTTATCGAAAATATAGGCGAAGCATGGCATGAGTTAACGGCAAGCAATATGGGGGCAGCATGGAAACATATCATACCACATTGTGAAAATGATTTCATTGGTTTTGAAACTAATTTTGCTGAAATCACTAATAACATAGTGGAAATTGGACAGCAACTTGGTTTCAGTGAGTTAGATTCCGTCAACATAATTGAGTGCATCAAATCAAACACTAATGAACTACATAATGAAACACTTATTAACACAGACGAACAACGGGCTTATGAAGAATGGGAGGACAACTTAGAAAACGACAACTGTGTTGAAGTGCCTGCATGAGAATTAACAGCTGAACAACTATCAAATTACAGGAATGGTTGAAATCTTGTCAGAGCATATTATGGAAGCTGATATCAATATTGAACGTAGCCTTACAATTCGTCAAATGATAAACAATGCAATTCGTTGCTACAAAGAAATGTATGAAGAGAAAAGGTCAAAGAATAAAAATGTGCAGACATCAATATTACAATTTTTAGAGAATAAAAAATGAATTGCGAAAAACATGAATTTTTTAAAATTATTTCTAATAAAAACATTTGAATTTATTAATCGTGTTTTATTTATTGAAAAACGGAGATTTTTTTGGAACAAATTACCATTTTGTGTATGTATTTAGTTCCTCAATTGGTCTAGTTTCAAACTGTCCAGGATATTGGCAGAACCAATTACCCAGACTCTGCGAGGTATTGCTGTATTGTAAATTAAAAATAAATTTGTTTTTATACTTTCTCTAAGGGGCACACAGTAGCATAGTTGGTTAAGGCACTATGCTACAAGCTGGAGGTCGCAGGATCAAATCCTGATGAGGTCACTGGATTTTCAATTGACGTAATATTTCCAGCTGCACTATGGCCCTGGGGTCGACTCAGTATCTAACAGAAATGAGTACCAGGAATTTTCCTAGGGGTAAAGGGTGGCCGGCATGTAAGGCTAACAATCTTACTGCCATCTATGAGCTGACTGTCTAGAAGATGTGGGAGCCTTGATCTCTTACACCCATATGGGCTTCATGGCCTGTGACAGGGACAGCTTTACTTTTACCTTACTTTCTCTTAAGAATTTCTGTGAAACATCAGTTTCACACATATCCAGGACTAGAGTGAAATACTCTAAAAAATGGTAGATCAGTTTCATTCAAACATAGATAGTTAAGGCGTAAACAGACTTTATTAAGTATTTTGAAAGGGTGTTCACTACATGATTATAGGTTATCAGAGCCAAAAACTGAACAAGTGCTGTAAGAGTGAGTGTCTACTTGCAGCAATGATTGTCCAAAAAACTGTGATTGCTACATGTTCCACCCATCTCAAGTTTCAAATTGGTTATTTAAAGATTCTCTCAGTATTGAGACTATATAGCATCGGATCATAGCATGATTACTGAATCTGGAGCAGTTGATGGAAGAATAATTATTAGGGGAAATCAAAGTACTTGGAGAAAACCTGCTCCAGTTCTGCTTTGTCCACCATAGATCCCACATAAGCTGACCTGGGATCAAATCCAGGCTGCCGCAGTGGGAAGCTAACAACTAACAGCCTGAACTACAGCATGGAATAACCACCCATTCCATCCTTGATTTAATTATCCTAATAACTGGTGTAGAGTACAAATTATAAAAGTCCCTCATTATGTAAAGGGCACATGGTGGCATAGTTAGTTGAGGCACTATGCTACAAGCTGAAAAGTCCCAATGAGGTCACTGGATTTTTCAATTGACCTAATTCTTCCACCTGCACTATGGCCCTGGGGTTGACTCAGCCTCTAACAGAAATGAGTACCAATAATCTTACTGGGGGTAAAGGGTGGCTGGCACATAATGCTCACAACCTTACTGCCATCTGTGAGCCGAATGGCTAGAAAATGTGGGAGCTTCAACATCTCACAACCCCATGGGCCTCCACAGCCTGTTTACAGGGACAGCTTTACCTTTTACCTCATGATGTAATTTTCTCCAGTCACCGTCACTTCCTTTTAGATCAAAATTTTCTCCTCAGCATTATCTTAAACGCCCTCTTTCCACGTTTATCTCTTAATATCAGGCAGAAAATTTCACACCCATTCAAAACAACAGCTAAAACTATAGTTCTGTATGTTATAACTCTTCCATTTTTAGACAGTCAGTGGCAAGACAAGATATCCTAAACTGAATTACAGCAAACATTGCCAAAGTTTAATGTGCTTTTAGTTCTATCATGAATGCAGTATTCATTTCTCACCGGCTGTTCCCACATGTTTGAACTCTGGCCCATTCTTGTTGGATTTATTCACTGTCTTTATAGATCATTATGTTCTGCATTCCAGTGATGAGACATTAACAAATACTTAGTCTCTCTGTAAGTTTTGAAGTTTTCACGGCGATGACTATGAAGAATGTCGTCTTCTGGGTTTAGGCGCCGTGTATTCTTCGTTTTGGCCGACGTTTCTAACTTCATGCTTTCCTTCTCCAGTTGCGGGTGTGGCTTATCTAATCTCCCGTTCCTTGCTGTAGTTATGCTAGCAGCCTTCGCTTCCGTGAAACTCATATCTGCATAGGGTGTTTCCTCGTCAGCAGTCCCTTTAACAATACTAGCCTCTGCCAATTCTGTTTCTTTGTTCTCAACAGCCCCTTCGGGTTCAAACTTACAACTCTGCCTCTCCCCTTCCCTTACATACTCCAACGCCTCAACATCAAAACACAATTGCATCTTATATTCTTTCAAAAAATTACATCCCACTATCAGTTCATTAGTAAGTAGTGGGGAAACTAAAAACACGGCCAAAGTTGTCATTCCCTACATTAAATTCCAGCAAAGTTTGTAACTTGATTTTCTTGGATCGTTTCCCAAAAGCAGTTACTAAACTAACCCCTTGCACTGGCAGCGTCAATAAATTCACAAGCTTCTTGTGATATTAGGTTAATCTCACTTTCGGAGTCTATAATTGCCATCATTGTCAAGTCATTGCCAAATTTAACCCTAATCAGGGGACTCTTACTCAAGGCTTCCTCATTTATAAACAATACCATAGACTCGTAACTTCCTTCTTCATTGCTTTCTTCATCCCTTATCGCTAAATTATCTGGTGGACCTAAATTTCTTTGTTCACTAATGACAAAAACTATTCGGTCCTCAAGATTTCCCACGGCGCCTAAACCCAGAAGACGACTTTCTTCATACTTAGTCTCTCTGTTTTAACTTCTAAATTAACCTCTTTAACTGAAGCTACAACAGTCAAATATTATATATTAAATTATGTGCACAGTACAAACTGTTATAAAAAATACTGCACATGACATATCAAACTGTCATTGTACTTAAGACAGAATGTTGTTTCATGAAGTAAATTTGAAACAGAGCTTCTTGGAACAAAATTTCTACACTACATGAAGAACATCTGTTATGGACATGAATTAGTACAAGTTTCTAACGTTCTATAATCTATGCTGAGAATAACAGTGTACCACTCACCAAGTGTAGCAAACTGCTTCAAAGAAAGAGAGTCTGGCCAGAGAATGTGCTTGCATCAGAGAGGATAAGGCTTGATACCAGGTCAGCCAATCGTCTATCTTCCCCAGGAGTCAGACAATGAATAACAACAACTCCCTTTTGCAACTTTTCATAGTGTTTCGCCATATTTCGTCCACTTCTATGCAGATCATACACTGACATACTTTGCATGCCATCTGCACTTGTGTGTTCTATCACATGGATTATTAGACCCTAGGGATAAAGCAAATTAAATTTGTGTTACTAACTTCATGCTCATTGTTATTCGGACAAAAACATGTATCTGGCTATGAAGTTCAAAGCAACCTTATGAATTAGTCAGGGCCAGATTTACAGTTGTAGGAGCCCTGGAGCAATCAAAATGTGTCAGTAACAACATATTTAATAAAATCTTGGACTATCAGCCATGTTAACTGGTTCAAAATTACCAACATTTCAGGAACCATTTGTCCCCATCATCAGGGTCTTGCATAACCCCCTGATGATGGAGACACAGACGGTCTCTGAAACATCGGTAATTTTTAACCAACTGATATAGCTGATAGCCTGAGAAAATTTCATCAACTTAATGCACTGCAAAAGCTTCAGAACTTACATCAACACATTTAAGTTAAGACAGTTACATATATACACACACACACACACACACACAATGGTCGTACTGAAAGTCATGAGCAACAATTTTTTGTAATGTAACATGCTTTATTATTGACAAATCAAATACACAACCTCAATCTACAGACCTTTCTTTATTTTTCCACATAATCGCCACTTCTTTGTGCACATTTCTCCCAGCGTTCCGGGAGTCTGAAAATTCCCCTTCTGTAAAATTCTGTTCCAACCATCCGAAGATACTGATGCACTGCTTTCTGAATTGCCTCCCTTGTCTCAAAACGTTGTCAGTGCAGCTGATCCTTCACAAATCCGAAAAGATGGTAGTCAGAGGGTGCCAGATCAGGGCTATAGGAGGGGTGTGGTAGAAGTTCGCCCCCCCCATCTTCTGATGCTTCTGATGTGAGGCGAGCATCGTCATGCAGGATGATGATGTTTCGTTCCGGGCGTTTATCGTGCAATGCACGATGGAGCTTCTGCAGCATCTGGACACAACGAGCAACATTGATGGTTTGCCCAGATTTCAGGAATTCGGCCAGAATAAACCCCTCTGCATCCCAGAAGACTGTGCCCATCACCTTCGCAGCTGATGGCACTGTTTTTCCCTTCTTTTTTGATGGAGAATGCAAATGGTGCCATTTCATATTCCATATTCTGCCGTTTCGTTTCAGGCTTGAAATGGTGAAACCAGCTTTCGTCACCTGTCACAATACAGAGCAAAAAATCATCGCCCTCATGTCGATATCTCTGTAGCAGTTCTGAGGTGATGGCTTTTCACTGACCTTTGTGGTCTTCGGTCAATAACCGCGGGACCCAACAAGCACAAACTTTCCTATAACCCAAACTTTCAGTCATCTCCTGTACTGCACTGTGCCCTATTCCAAGTTTTTGGGCTATTGTGTCCACAGTCATGCGCCTGTCATCTTGAATGATCTCATCCACTCTATCCTTCTTGCATTCAGTTGAGGCTGTTTGAGGACGACCGCTCCGAGGTTCATCTTCGATGCTGGTGTTCCCATCTTTAAAATGTTTCGCCCATCTTCGAACACTGCTTGCACCCATGCACACACTTCCATAAGCACACTGAAGTCTCTGGTGAATTTCTGCAGCAGGGATTTCCTCTTTCACAAGAAATTCGATGAGAGCACACTGGCGAAATGACATATCGTTATCGGCCATTTTGTTTGGAGTGATACTGGTCACATGATGCAAGTTACTGACGTCACAAGACACTCAAGGTTAACAAAACAGCTGATTCCACCTACCACTGTATTCTCTTTCGTCTGCTGTTCCCAGGTTGCATGCAAAAAAAAGTTGCTCATGACTTTCGGTACGACCTTCGTATATATAAATTATCATATTAATTTTTGTCAAACACAATAATTCACCAAATAACTCACGTAGCATAGTTGGTTGAGGCACTATGCTACAAGCTGGAAGGTCGCGGGTTCAAGTCCCGATGAGGTCATTGGATCGTTTTCAATTGACCTAATCCTTCCAGCCACACTATGGCCCTGGGGTCGACTCAGCCTCTAACAGAAATGAGTACCAGGAATATTCTTGTGGCTAAAGGGTGGGCGGCACATAGGGCTGACAACCTTGCCGTCATCTATGAGCCGACTGTCTAGAAAATGTGGGAACCTCAACATCTCACAACCCTACGGGCCTCCACAGCCTGTTACAGGAATACCTTTACTTAATCACTTACAGTTTATTGTGTACAATTGAGATTTATTGGTCTAGAATACGATGTTGCTACATGTTCCAGCTCATAGAGCCATCCTCAGACAATACAATAACAAGTCTTATTACCACTGAATTGTGAATTACATATGGATCCATATATTACTCCTATATAGTGTGTTACAAAATAAAATGAAATGAAAAAAATATATGATAGAATTCAGTCACTTTTCTAATCACCTTTATATTACTTACTTATTCATGAAGCTGAGCCCTTCTGGAGGAGCCACCAATTCTGCAGCTACCCAAGAATTTCCCAGCATTTTATGGAACCCGAAGGTTCATTACTGTGTTCACAAGAGCCCTCCACTGGTCCCTATCCTGAGCCAGATATATCCAATCCATACCATCCCACCCTCTCTCTCTAAGATCCATTCTAATATTGTCCAGCCACCTGCACCTTGGTCTTCCCTGTGGTCTCTTCCCTTCTGGCTTTCCCACCAATATACTATATGCATTCCTCGTCTCTCCCGTTCGTGCTACATGACCTGCCCACCTCATCCTCCTTGACTTGATCATTCTAATTATACTTGGAGAAGAGTACAAGTTATGAAGCTCCTCATTATGCAGTTTTCTCCAACCTCCTGTCACTTCATCTCTCTTCGGTCCAAATATTCTCCTCAACACCCTGTTCTCAAAGACCCTCAGTCTTTGTTCATCCCTTAATGTCAGAGACCAAGTTTCACACCCATACAGAACCACAAGCAAAATTATAGTTTTGTATATTCTAATTTTTGTTTTTGGACAGCAGACGGGAAGACAAAAAGTTCTGGACTGAATGGTAGCCAGCATTACCCCGAGTTCAATCTCCTCTTAATTTCCTCCTGAATCAGGTTTTGATTTCTGATTTGTTATCGTCGTTCCAAAATATCGGAACTGTGCCACATTTTCAAAACATCTGCTTCCTATATTTATGTCATGATTTTGCCCTGCATTTTGGTGACAAGACAGCAACATATACTTAGTTTTCTGTGTTTACTTCTAGACCAACCTCTTTAATTGCGTCAATTAAAGTTTGTGTGTTTTTCTTTATGGTATCTACATTATCACCCAGTAGATTCACATCATCGGCAAAGACCAACAGCTGATGTGTCCTGTTTAATTTCAGTCCCACCTGGTTTCCCTGGACCTTCCTAATGGCAGGGAAAACGCACAGATTATATAGTTGCATTCTTATACTGGACCTAAAATTAGTTTAGAATCATATGTAAACAAACATTTAAATTTATTTATTATTGTGTTTGTAAGTGAAAAAGTAAAGCTATCCCTGTACCAGCCCATGAAGGCCCATTGGGTTGTGAGACGCTGAGGGTCCCACATTATCTAGACAATCACCTCAAAGATGGCGGTAAGGTTGTCAGCCTTACGTGCCAGCCATGCTTTACTTCCCACGAAAATTATTTAATTAATTCCTGGTACTCATTTCTGTTAGAGGCTGAGTGAACCCCGGGGCCATAGTGCAGCTGGAAGGATTAGGTCAACTGAAAAAAATCCAAGGACCTCATCAGGACTTGAACCCATGACCTTCCAGCTTGACAAGGATTAATATGATAATTATTATATGTAGTATAATGGAGCTGCATCCTTCCTGAGAAGCAAACAGTTGCTCAGCCACTGAAATTTTCAGCATTTTATGGAACACAAAGGTTCAATATCATGTTCACAAGAACCCACCATCCATAAAGTACATGAACTCTAAACTTGCTACTTAAAAGAAAAAAAAAAATCTTACCTGATGATCTACATCCAACATAGCTTCAAAGTCCAATAGTTGATTGTCTTGATCAATCTCATGCAGATGGAAGAAGACTACAGTATTGAAAGTTTCTCCAGAAGTCAATCTGGTTGTATCCATAGATGTTACCACACTCTTCACCATTGACACTTTAGACTCAAGGGTTTCTGTCAAGAGCTTCACGGTTTCATTCTCTTCAGAAGACATAATGCAAACTTGGTTTGTTCTCTCTGAATGAGTAATAAAAAAGGTCCTTCACAACACATAACTGTGATAAAATACTTGTATAAAAATCAAGTTAAAATTAATAATAATACTAATAATTTTCTTTATTGCTAGTGGGGTGGGACTAAGTCCCTTGCACTGCGGCCACACTTTTCACCTTAATATAATATAGCCAGAAAATTGAAAACTGAACTACAGACAAATAAAACTGGTGGCAAGATCTGTGAGGGATTAACAGTTGCAGTTTTCAAGCATTACTACAAATCCTTGCATTCAGCTTCACAGATACAACAGGTGCACATAGCACTCAGGAAGTTTCCAGTATTTTATGGGCTCTGAAAGTTCATCACCATGTTCACAAGAGCCTGCCACTGGTCTATACCCTAAGCCACACGAGTAAGTCCACACTTTCTCGTCCCATCTCTTTAAGATGCATTTTGATATTACCCCCCACATATGTCTAAATCTTCCTAGCTGTCTCTTTCCTTCAGGTTTTCTTACCAAAACTTTGAATGCATTTGTCTCCCATGCATTCTATCTGCTCTGCCTATCCCATCCTACTTATTTTGATCATTCTAATTATATTTACTGAGGAGTACAAGTTACAAAGCTCCTCATTATGTAATTTCCTCCAGTTCCCTAATACTTCTTCCCTCAGATTCAAATATTCTCTTCGCTGCCCTATTCTCAAGCATTCTAATGCTGCTATGTCCTTCCTTTAATGTAAGACATGACGGTTCACACATATATGTAATTATAGTTTTTTTTTTTTAGTAAGGCTGAACCTGTTGCCTTAAATTTCAGGCTAGAATACATAGCATCATATCCCAGAAGACAGTAATCTTCTGTCGCTGTTGAGAGAACCTCATCACAATTCAATTTCTTAATGTACTTGCCTCTCAGACAGCCAACAGCGGCATAAATATCCTTCTTGTGAGTCACCTTCCACAGGTCAGGAGGCCCCTCAATGAGTCTAGCCTGGACTCCAGTGTGAGTGAGAGCTAGTTGCAAGCATTCTGTCCCAGTGTCCAGCTCCTCGTCACTGCACTGAACACAGCATGCTATCAACATTACATAACTACCAGTAGATTATTAATTTTAAGTGAATAATTTTCCAATTCTGACTGGAATTTGAACTAAGATCTTTTGAACTCGATAAAATTGCTTTATTCGTTAAGAATGCTAAGATCATCTTCAGAAACTATTTCTCCAAAACCAATTTTAACATTATTTTATGGTTTACACAACTTGTTTTTCTACTGGTCCTTTTCCATGAGATCCTCCATCCAAAATATTATACAAACATTTCTTGTTTTCCCTATACAACAAAAAAATTCCACCCATTTCAATCTTCCTAATGTACCAAGAGAAGAATACAAATTATGACATTCTCATCTGTCATTTTCACCAATCCCCTGCTTCATCACACCCCTATATCTAAATGTTCTGCATACTTTTTTCTCAAATACCCCAAATCCCTGTTCCTCCCAAAGAATGAGACACTCACACAGAACAAGTAAGATTTCAGTCTTTAATTAGCTTCGTTATTCTGCAACCAGCCAGTTGTCAGGTCAGCAATGAAGCCGCAAGCTTAAAATCTGATAAGGACATATGCACTGCCTACTTGGGGTTAGTGCACACATCAGGAGGTGGTGATAGATTAAGTATGGAGCAATGGTTCAATGAGTAAGAGATCAGACTTGAAGAAACTTGGAGAAAAACCTGCACCAGTGCCATTTCATCCACAACAAATTCTGTCCCATCAAGTAACATCAGTAGCTGAAACTAAGCCCAATGAATTGCCTTGGCCTATACAAGCAGAGCATTCTAGAACAAACAAAATATGCACTGGCAATTCCACAGGGAAGAGAAACCCCTTTCAACAGCCAGCTGACCTGACTTGATGTATGACACTGCGAACACTTGGAAGAAGTCAAATTTAGAGACGTTCGTGTTCCATGAAAAGTAATGAGGACAAAGTTCAAATGTCCACAGTGCAATGTGGAGTCATGTGTCAGTCTTTATTTCAAGCTCTCCCACACAAAATTGCATTTCTGAAGACTGTCAGACACACATCAGAGAAAGCAGAGAACACAAATAAATAATGATACTAATGTTACTGAATAATATCTTTAAATAACACTGTACTGATAAATTAACAAGTGCAGAGGTGTGTAGACTTCGTGAAAAAGGTTAACAAGATAAGCAGAAGCATTTTTTGAAGTATGTTTACACATCTGTGTCTTAGTTTGACAATTCATAAAAACAAAGTAAGAATGGCTATTCGGAGAGAAATATAAATATTTAAAAATTTTTGTAACTATCAGGGGAATAATGAACATGAGCTTATTCTTGGGAATTTACATAATTCTTAAGGACATCATGATGTATTCTCATTAGGGCACTTACAACTACATTTCAAGGAGGGAACAATATTTCCTTTCAACCAATATAGGTACAGACAAAATCTTTAAAAAAAGTTTAAACAGTATGCAAGCAAGTAGATTCTAAAGGGTTCTGATGATGGTAACACACAGAATTACTGGGTTTTTGGACTTTGTCCATCATCTGGTATTTTAGAAACTGGAAAACACAACATTTCAGAAAATATTTCAGCCCTCAGGTGTGGGGGATAAACACCTACTCTGTTGGGTCCCTTAGAAAGACTTAACCTCAATCACTGGACAACCCCTGGCTAGGTTTATAGCATGAATTTCTACCTCCTTCTCTATCCTAGTTCCACACATGTGCGTGCCTTATCACAATTCTTATTGCAGATTTCTTGTTATCTCCCTCCAAATTAGTCTGGCCTCAGGTAATTAAAAAGCTCAGTGAATCTGACAGGGGTTCTGTTCATGTAACTAGACTGACATTGTAGCAGGAGCTACAAACTATAGGGCATGATCTGCTGTACTGAGCCTGGACTGACAGAGGCCCTCTATATGTTGTACATGGAGATCGAAAAGTCGTGGCCATCAAACTAAAAGTTGCTATATTGTACTGCAATTAATATAATTATATCTCCTACCGCTAGATGGTACTGTAGAAGTACTAACGGCTAGAAATGCCATCTGTCGTGTATCGGTCATACGATGTCTGCAGTATAGCTTTGTTTATTGCGTGACAGACATGTTGTTTTCCCAAGAATGAGTTTTCACTGTGGAACATTATTTCGCCAGTCGTTCTTATGCACGTCACAGACGAGTTTCGTCGGGAAGATCTGGATTCTGCAGTTCCTAATGATTCGACGATAACAAGAATAATCAACCGATTTCGGGAATGTGGATCAGTTTCAGATAGGAAGAGATCTGGGAGACCGGCCATTTCGACTGAGGCTAAACTGGATGACACGGAGAAAATGTTACAGCATTCCCCTTCAAAAAGCCTGAGGAAACTATCAGCGCAATCGGGGATTTCATACGGAAGTGCTCAGAAAGCGATGAAGTCACACCTTCATGCATATCGTGTTCACTGTGTGCAGGAACTGAAGGACCTGGATAAAGGAAAATGCTTAGTGTACTGTAGATGGTTTCGGACATTTGTTGGCAGCCACGGAATTGAAGAGTTTGATCGGGTTTTATTCTCTGACGAAGCATGGTTTCACCTTAGTGGCTAGGTGAACAGTCAAAACAATAGGATTTGGTCATCTTAAAATCCACGTTACATGAAAAGCCCTTGCACTGTCAGAAAATTGATGTGTGGTGTGCTGCATCACGTCGTCAAATAGTGGGCCAATTTTCTCTGAAACAACAGCGAACAGTCCAGTGTACCAAGACATAACAGTTTATTGCATTTCTTGAAATCGATGAACATGAATGCTGGCTGCAGCAAGACGGTGCCACATGTCACACATTTAATGAAACCATGCAGTTCCTGCACGAGTTTTTCGGTGACCATGTCATTTCAAAAGGATTGAGGTTCCCGCGTTCGCCCGATTTGTCACCCTCAGATTTTTTTCCTTTGGGGGTACCTCAAAGGAATTGTCTATAAAAACAATCTGCAGACACTGGATGACCTCAAGAGGAACATTACGACAGTGATAAACAGCATCAGTTTACAGGTGCTCCAGAAAGTGGCCTCAAACATGGTAAATAGAGCTCATGCGTGCACTGCTTAACAGGAAAGCCATTTCGAGCATATGTTGTAAAAATATGATTTGATTTTGCATTTCTAAGATGTAAGGGTATAAACATTAATAGTAAATGCATGTCTTGTAGTCTGTGCATTAAACCAGCAAAATATAACTGCTTAGTGTGATGTGCGCAACCTCTCGATCTCCCTGTATATCCATACATTTAATAACATGTAAAATGTAAATTGCACATACTTACAACAGACTTATTAATGTTGGCTGTGACTCTGGCAAACGATAGACCCATCCTCTCTTCAGAGAGAGTACCCCACATCAACAAACCTGCATCTGTCTGACAGTAATAAGGATCTGGTCTTAAGTTCCAAATGGGTGCTTTATTGCAAGACAGACTGGCCGACTGATGGTCGGTCATAACATGACTTTGACTCTGACAGGGGTTGTCCAGTGATTGATGTTAGCTCTTTCAAAGGGACCCAACAGAGTACATGCCTTCACCCCTCACCTGAGGACAGAAACAGATCCGGTTTCCAAAGGTTGTGTTTTCTGGTTTCTCGAATACTGGAAGATGGACAAAGTCCAAAACCCAGTAATTCTGAGTATGGAAACAACTAAAAATTTGAGCATTCACACCACTAATTCCCAGCTCCTTTTCTATTCACGGTCCTTCTGTATGACCTCACATTCAGATGCAAATTCTCACTTTCCTGACTATAGAAAATTCCACGATAAAGGATCTTTCTAGAAAAGTTAATGGTACATCAGTTGGTCAAGCAATCTTCTGAAGAATGCCATCTTCTGGGACGTGGCGCCATGTAACTCTTGTGTGAACCGATGTTTCGGAGGAACGTATCACCTCCATCATCAGGGCAGAAAAATCCGTGAGCAACGAACCAGGGTGAGCAGGTGGCTGCAGTCTGTTCACACTAGTCCCTCGCTCGCAGATTTTTCTACCCTGAAGATGGAGGACATACATTCTTTGGAAACGTTGGTTCACACAGGACTTACACAGCGCCACATCCCAGAAGACAGCATTCTTCGTAGTCGCCACCATAAAAACCTCAAATCTTACAAGAAATCTTCTGCTCTTATGGAATTAAAAGGACCATTCTCACATTTACAAAAACTCACTACTAGATACCACCCTAAGCATGCTGAATCCAGTCAACACCCCCAAATATTATCATCTAATATCGTTTTCAAAATTATTCCACCCTGTGTCATGACTATCAGGAGGTAAACCTTGTTGTAAGCAGATGTCAGAATGTCAAATTGGAAAGCTTGTGGCGTTTCGCTGGATACATGTTTGGACCTATCCAGACTGTGGTCCAGGAACCCATCTGAGTTGGTTTGAAGGACTGTGGAGACAAGGGGCCTAATGGCACCAGCTACACCATGGGCTTCTGCTGCAACCACCAATTCCTCAACCAATTCTGATGGTACAAGAGGGCGTGCAGCATCATGAACAATCACCACTTTCAAGTTGCTCTCTAGAACAAGAAAATATACTGCTGTTATAGCATCATTTAATAGACAACCAATTTTCTCTGATCACTATAAAAGTATTTATCTGACACACAGTGTGTATATGAATGTGTTGTAATTTACAGCAGCCCTGCACTACACAGCATGAGCTATCCCAGCTTGCCCTGCTGTTGTATTGGCAACAACTCATTAAGTTTTGCATCCTTACTGGTATTTTCCACACACACTCATGTCTCCCAAAGAAAGGAGACATCAGCAATATAGTTACTTGGAAGTGTAGGAGCTGTGAAGAGTAATATATAATTCATTAAAAGCATACAGACATATGTGTATTACCAGATCATGACATTATTTGTGAATTCTGATATCTGGAGTCATCTCAGGAATGTACTGCTTTCAAATACAGAGGTATGCCTGCATACAAAGAACATAACAAAAATTGCAGCAACAAAGAGAGAGTCTTGGAAAATGACATTCATGTCTGCTTCCTCAAAACATAACACAACAAATATCAGAATAAGGTACATAAAAAATTAAACATGAAATATCTCTCATAATAATTAAGTTCATATATGTTATCCATCAGCTTGAAGCTGTCTGTGAAAATTTAATATGAAAAATATTCTTACCTCCTTACTTGTTTTGCTTCTTTTTCAGACTTCAAAATATTTACATGAGTACAGCATATGACAGAAGACAGATTTGTTACTGCATTGTGAACTGTTCATCTTGTCGTTGACACTTTTAATGGCAACGTTTTTAATAATAAATGGATATTACTTGTTTTGTTGACAATTCACGTTTGAAAACACATATCACGAAATAAATGCTACACTGCCTAATAATCTGGTTTCATTTTACATTGGCTTCACTATTGTAACAGCTTATTTTTCTGTTACATTTGTTCACGTGTAGATCTATGTTCATAATCTTACCATTTCTTTGAAGTGCTTGCACCCCTGCTCGGATTGATCGATGACGTGTGTGTTCTCCCTGTACAACAGATACTTTTTCCCTGTTAGCATGTGATTCTTCAAGCAAACCTTGCACATGCTCTGGATTATCAACGACAAGTATGATCTTTTTAACCCACTGCATACGATTAAATTCTTCTAATGCATATAGAAAGAGTGGCTTCCCCTGCAGAAATAGCACATATTTTTAAGTCATGTTACTTGAAAATTGCATTTTCGCAGTACTGACAGAATGCGATATTACTCTTACCAATACTTCATAATATTGTTTAGGAACAGGAACTCCAAATCTCTCACTAAAACCTGCTGAAGGTAATATAACGCCAACACTAAAATTAATCATTTGTTAAAATGACACGCCAATAAGTAAATTTACAAAAAGTAAATAAATAAAGTTTATAAATGTTTAAAAAAGTTGTACTATAAGTAACACAACCACCATGTGTACCGCCATCGATCTCAAAACATCAAAGACGATGCACTATCGATCTGCTACAGCACCACGGGTCACTACGTTGGCTTGGATTATACATGGATATGCTATTGCATCTTAGGTATGACGCCATGCGTAGTCAATGTAGATGATGTAGATGTAGAACAATGTGGAGCATGTCGTAGTTGGACAAAGTTGGGAATTAACGGAAGTTCTTTGATTTACATGATTGCTTACCATGTCTACATCGTAGTAGAATGAATTATTACAAAGTAATGTATTTAGCCGTGGTAGAAGACATATGATTCACAGAACTGAGTCTTCAAACTTTATTTATCTGTACCATTTAAAATTCATATTTCAGCACCGGTGTGGCGTCACTAGCTCTCCGAAGGGAAAAGTTTTACAGTTTGCATTACAGTAATAACTCCCAAAGTTGCCCTTTAGCCTAAGTTGCCTTCCAGACATCGCCTTTACGTAACATGCCTTAATTATATGGAAGAATGCATGAACAGGTGACCATGCTGAAGAAAGCAGTCTTCTGGGATTTGGCACCGTGTATATGTGGTGTTAACCGACGTTTCGGAGGAACGTATCGCCTCCATCTTCAGGGTAGAAGAAAAAGTATAAGAAATCTGCAAGCGACNGTGACCATGCTGTCTGTATGTGTAACCCAATTTAAAATTTGGTATCGTTTCAACGGTTTTAAGGAAATTATTCCTCCTGCTTGGCGATGTTCCTTACTTATGTTTTCAAGTGGTCAATACTGTTTTAACTCAGAAGATTACAATACGAATCTTCACTATCATGGGAATTTAAAATTTCATAGATGACAGGCATTTATGGGCTTTATCCTCATGATGCATCAGCTGACATGCTTTGTTTAATGTGAGTCAGTAAATTTGTGTGATGATATACATATGATTGGCCAAGTTGTGGCCAAGAAAAATACACAGCAAACCAGTTATCAAAACTAAATTGACCATCTGTTTTCTTAATGTGGCATATATCATCCTGTGTAAGGAATTGTGTAAGGAATGCGCCCTAGAACTCTATGTAAATTCTGTCTGTAAAATTGCAGCAGATAATATTATTAAGAGGGTCTAGAAAACTTTTCCAGGTTAAAACCAATAACCTTGGATAACATTGACCAACTACACTACAATTCTAAAAGAATGGCCTAAAAGCACTTAAATTTCCACAAAAATGAAACTGTCATAATGCCAGTAACAATAGAAATCCCTCAAGTATTCCCATTAAACTACCATTGAAATTTCAATTTGTGGCGTTGGTCGTGGACAGAGATGTTGACTTCCTCTTACACCTTCATGAGAAAAAATCATCTTGATCCTCCACAGCAGGATATGTTAGGCAAATAAGATACCTTTAAATTGTTTTAGAAACACTACCAGCTCCCATTCACTGGCTGTCAATTCTTGTAAAATTACATGCAATAGCACAATAACTATGAAATATTACAGTGTAAGAGAGTAAACCTGATGCTCAAAATTAAAAATTTAGGATAAAAGTGGTTCAGTTGGGATCATTCCCATGTTATTCTTCTTGTTGTTGGTCATGTTTGCACTGCACCTATTATGCAATAGAATATCTTATTTTTATGTGTCTGTCCTGCACTTCTCTACTGTTTCTTTGTCACATTTTCATTAATTAACGATGCCGTAAGTATGGAGACTGCATAGCATCGATGGCATATGATTAATCAATGTGGAGCAGTTGGGAGAATGAAAATTAGCAGGGGAAACGGAACTACTTATTTTTGCTAGCTCTGTGATTGGCGCCTGCAGCTGTTGAGTTAGCACTAGAGAAACAAATAATTGAAATGTTTGTTATTGTTGTTGTTGTTGTTGTTGCTGATACTTCTGTTATCATCATCAGTGTTTGTGTAATTAGCTTTCAGCTGCTTTTAAGCACTTTAACAAATTAACTGAATCAAATTATTGCTGTTGCTATTTTTTATTACTGTATATCATTCCTTACTGATTTAACTGATGTATTTCATTAATACTTTTAGTAATCAAAACGAAATACTGATGAAGTGTAACATTTACCGACTCAAAATTAGCAAGAGCATTCAGAATGGACATCAACTGGCCACATGAGATAAGTTTTATTTTGTCACCAGGTGTTGGAGAAGAATGGAGAAGATCAGTTGGACCGATTATGTGAGAAATGAAGAAGTGTTAATTAGAGTCAGTGAGCAGAGGAATATCCTACATGAAATAAGAAAACGGAAGGCTAATTGGATTGGTCATGTTTTACGCAGAAACTGCCTTCTAAAAGAAGCTATCGAAGGAAAGATAGATGGGCGGATAGAAGTGACAAGAAGACGAGGAAGAAGACGTAAGAAGATGCTGGATGACCTTGGGGACAGAAGAGGATACTGTCATTTGAAGGAGAAAGCTCTAGATCGCATTAAGTGGAGGAATTGTTTTGAAAGAGACTGTGGACCTGTCGTCTTGACAGATTACTGATGATGATGATGAGTGCATACAGACATGACGAGGTTAATGGGTGCAGTTTACATCTACTTATTATGAATGCACCAAAATGATATAAAAGATAAATTTAATTGATAATTAAGTAACGCTTATAGCAGCAAGATCAAATATATTGTAATTAAATAAAAAGTTGTCCCTGTGTTTAACTCATTAAACACAACACCATAAAGACGTATGGGGGGAGTGAAAGTAAAGATTCTTGGCACTAGCTGGAGGTGAGCTTCACGCCCCGACGACTTTACCCGTGGGGAAAGAACCACCGGTACTCATTGAATAGGAGCCTAGGTGGGCCCCAGATCCTGTCTGAATGAATTGAAGATGACATCTTGCCCCTACCAGGGCTCGAATTCCGACCTCTCGGCAGTCCAGCCCTGTAGCCGGCCGCTATACCGTCCATACCGACTGTTCTATCTCGGCTCATTTTGACCATATAAATGAAGAGAATATAAGCCTAAGCGTTTCAGTACTTAATTATGCCATTTATTACGTTCTCTGTGATTTTTTGTGTCATGAAGAATACTGTCCTCTGGGACGTAATGCTGTGTATCCGGTAGAAGTCCACCGATGTTTCGGAGGAATGTAGTGCCTCCATCTTCAGGGTCGATGAATAGGCAAAACAAGAAACCTGACTTTTGCTGCCCAATGCCCGTAAAGCGGCTGGGAACGAATGTTTTTGCTGAAAACTCCTGTGAAAAACATGACTACCGTAATTATGATTACTGCTAAAAATAAAGGCAAACTAGCTGGAATATGAGAACAGATGAATACTGCTGTATGGAATGTAAGCGGGATAGAGGATGGAAGCTGAACACATTCCAAAACAGTTAATGAATGTACTATACAACTAAAGGAACAAGATTCATTGGGCGCCCGAAGTTACGATGGAAGGATCAATCTATCTTACAGGGGAACGGAACGGATCGCAAGGTCAATTGATGCTGATGATTTCATTACATAAATACATTTCTCAGATGCTTACATGTGCTTCTTAAATAAGTCATTCTAGAATCACCATTGAAGCATTAACCAATGTTGCAAACATTATCATTTTTCCTCTGCATAAGTTATTACCGTTTTGTAAAGTGTATTTTAAATCCTTTTTGCACATTACTTGCATATAACTTCATAAAATTAATGTGGCTGAACATCTTCTGAAAAAAAGTCATACTATGCGATAAATAAATAAGATATGTTCATAAAATGTTATGCGTAAAAATTAAATTCTTTCGAGGATGCTGATAATCAACACGTAACTTCGGATCCATCAGAAACAATCCTAACATACAAATATTTATTTTATGAGACCATTCGTTCGCGGCCCCTAAATTTTAACCTTTTAAATTTCAGTTGGTAGACAGTTATGGAATACCAGCGAAGGACTAGTACCTTAGGTAATATAAATAAGGATTCGGGCTTCAAAATCAGTTAAGTATACTACATATATAAACAGAATATTGTTTGATAATTCAAACCGGGCTTCCATCGTAGAAACCGTGAAGAGAGGGCAGGTACTGGGCAAGAGTTCGAACAGACTTGAGTAGACCTGTTAAAAAAGACTGATATATTTGTTTGAAGGTCAAAGTATGAAGGCTAACTGTTACGGAACAAAATCATATAGTTCATCGTGTGTTCACTAGTTCATTTGTTGAAATATTTATTTTCGCAGCGCTGAGGCTGCGAGGTGTTTCTTATCCTCGTTACATTTAGAAGTGTAAACATATTACAGCGATGGAAGAAATAAACCTGACAGTTAGGTCACGTCTTTATCGTTCGTTTTATAGTTTCGTGAATGAGCACAGAGCCTGCTAAACACATAAAGACAGAAAGCACCTTTTTTATCGTAGCAAATGTAAAAACACTGCAGAAGACGTAGCTCATGCGCGACTCAAGGATATACATCATAGAACATGTTTCTTTTCCTCGATATTTTTTTTTATTCTAGTGGGGTGGGACTAAGTCCCTTGTACTGCGACCACTTCTGGCCTGTTGTACCAGCCCCATATGATAGGTGAGGGTGATTGTGGAGCAATTGGTGGAGTGAAGATTGACAGGGGAAACCGAAGTAATTGGAGAAAACCTGCCCCAGCGCCACTCTATCCACCACAAATCCCACTTGACCAGACCCGGGATCGAACACAGGACGCAGCAGTGGGAAGCCAGAGACTAACCTGTTCAGTTATGGCGCGGCCCCTCCTCGATATTTAATTAAAATAATTAAACTAATTTTGATCAACATTTCAGAGTTTATAGCTGCATTTAACTTTTTTTAAGCTGTTTCCGACTAGACCATTCCCCTACGGAGAAGAGGGCTTCTTCTTGAGCATATCCACTACCACTACCACCACCACTACCACTACCACCGGGTACATCAAAAACAAAAGCAGATAGAATCAGAATAATCGCAACTATCGAGACAAACGTTTACCGATCAAGCTGTTACTGCTGTACGCTTAATATTTCCATTTCAATAGGAAACCATCTGGTTTTCATGTATGAGATCACTGTATCTAAAATTTTCTTACCTAGCTGAATCCAGACATACACTTCGAAAGGAAACGACAACAGCGTATAATACAAAGAGATCAGTTATACTGGATTTAAAGTTCCCACTACGGTGACTATAAAGAATAATATTTTCTGCAAAGTGTCTCCGTGTAGTCCAGTATAATTTCATATACTTTTGGGAGGAAAAACGGCCTCCATCTTCATGGGTTAGAGAGTAAAGCCAAGTAAGCAACAAGCTAGTCTTAACTGGTCGATTTCTTGGATTGCTCCTTGACACTAAAGATGAAGGTAGTACTTTCCTCCGAAACATCTGCGAACTTCTACTGGACTATAAGACAGCACATGCCAGAAAATAGCACTCTTATACTCAAGTATAAACATCAGAAGAAATAAAGAAAACGTGACACCATAACAATATGATGGCTCCTGGAGAATTAAAACAAATGAGGAACTAGATAATCTAATAAAAGGAAGGAACACAGTCAACTTCATCAAATCCCAAAGAATAAGTTGGCTTGGACACATCTCAAGGATGGAGGCTGGATGAACAGTTAAAAATGACTGGCAGCCACATTCCATAAGAAGGAGAGGCCGACCTAAGATTAGATGGAAAGATGACGTAAGGGAAGACCTAAAGGACTTAAGGAATTTATAACTGGATAACTCGCACACAGGACAGAAGAAGTTGGAAGGAAATTGTTGAGCAGGCCAAAGCGTTAAAAAAATGAAGCCGTTGAGTCTTATGAAGAAAAAGAAGACACCAAAACAATAAAAAAACATATCTCATATTCTTATGTCCTACGTTAGAATCACCTCCAATGAACCTCCAAAGCAGTATCAAACATCCGAACATCTGAAGCTATCAGAATACATTACATTCAGCTGCTCCACAACGGTAATCGACTAAAACGACGATTCTTGTATTTTATATGAACTGGACACATTTCATAAACAGCACTTCATCAAAACTGTCTGCTCTTCTCCCGGAATTTTCTCAAAATAAATTTAACTAAAATCATGAAAGTTCTTTTTATTTTTCCAGTGCTATGAGCCTGTTGACCAACCTTCTGATGACATAGACTCTACTGACCGATGTTACAATTATTTGATGCCATAACGTGCTTTAGTAATCGCTTGATGCATCAATTCTTGGATCCAAACTTGCACACATTTTCGCTACGTTCTGATATCGAAACATAGACACTAAAATTGATTAAAATACGATACAATTAGGCACCACGAAGAGAGAGAAATAATTTCATTTGTTTTACATTTTGCCCTGTGTTTATTCTTGGCTCAGGATAGGAACCAGTGCAGGGCTCTTGTGAACATGGTAATGAACCTTTGGTTTCCATAAAATGTTGGGAAATTCTTGAGTAGCTGCGCAACTGGTGGCTTCTCAAGAAGAGATCAGATCCATGGAGTTAGTTTATTGAACGAAAATCTGCGTCTGATCGCAAATGGCACACAGCGACAAGTGTGTTATTCTGCGCAAGCTTCTGGACCTGAGAAATATTTTGCAATGTCGTCATTATCGTCATGCTTTCAAAAATGTAATACTACTAAAATATTTCCTGTAAGGAATGTAGATAATCTGATAGGAATATAACAATGTAAAGATATGAAATGTTTCGTTCGTAGAGTCGATTCATCTATGAAGTGCTGTGGTGAGTGGTAATGAAATGTACTTATTTAAGAAGAAGAGGAATCCATAAATCCGAGATTCTCTCCGAAAGACTAAGTGTATTTCATTGCGCAACGTACAAATTTACTGCACTAATTTTTAATTGTATTCAAATTTAATTTGGGAAAATTTGGAAAATATTTTCTACTACGGGACCTGAAGCTGACCACTTACCTCTATCTAGTACAGAGGTCAAAAGTGATAGAGCTATACCTCCCCTCCCCCCGTTTGTCTTCACAATGTTGTGTTTAATTAATTAAGCACAGGAACAACTTTAACTTGTTCATGTACGCTAGCAGCTTTTGTGACTATTTTAAATCAATCTTATTACAATTACGTTCTGAACGCTTTTTGACTTGTGTGACACCATTTTACTATTGTACCATTTAACAAGAAGGGTGATGAAACTGACTGTAGTAATTATCTGCGGATATCACTGCTATCAACTTCATACAGAATTTTGTTCAACATTCATCTCTCAAGGTTAAATCCATTTTTAGATGAAATTATTGGCGATCATCAGTGTGGGTTTCGACTTAACAGATCAACTACAGATCAGATCTTTTACATTCGTCAGATATAGGAGAGAGAATAGGAGTACAATGAGACATTACATCAGCTATTCATAGACTTCAAGAAAGCCTATGATTGGGCCGAGCCATAGCTCAAGCGGTTAGTCGCTGCCTTCCCATCGCGGCGGCCCGGGTTCGATCCCGGGTCTGGTCAAGTGGGATTTGTGGTGGACAAAGTGGTGCTTGGGCAGGTTTTCTCCGAGTACTTCATTGCCCCTGCCAATCTTCATTCCACCAATTTCTCCACAATCACCCTCACCTATCATCTGGGGCTGGTACCATAGGCCATAAGTGGCCGCAGTACAAGGGACTTAGTTCCACCCCACTAGCAATAAAGAAAATCATATGATTCATTTAGGAGGGAAGTATTTTACAATATTCTGATGATTCTGATATAGTTTGGGATACCCATGAAACTAGTTAGGCTGATTGAAATGTCTTTAAACGAAACGTATAATAAAGTCCGCACAAGTAAACATTTGTCTGATAAATTTCCTATCCAGAATGGTCTAAACCAAGGAGATGCTTTATCGCCACTCCTTTTCAACTTTTCTGTAGAATATGCAATTAGGAAGGTCCAGGAAAGCAAGGTGGACTGAAATTAAACAGGGCACATCAGCTGTTGGTTTATGCCGATGATGTGAATCTACTGGGTGATAATGTAGGTACCATAAAGAAAAACACACAAAATTTAATTGACGCAAGTAAAGAGGTTGGTCTAGAAGTAAGCACAGAGAAAACTAAGTATATGTTGCTGTCTTGTCACCAAAATGCAGGGCAAAATCATGACATAAATATAGGAAACAGATGTTTTGAAAATGTGGCACAGTTCCGATATTTTGGAACGACGATAACAAATCAAATATCAAAACTGATTCAGGAGGAAATTAAGAGGAGATTGAATTCGGGTAATGTTTGCTACCACTCATTCCAGAATCTTCTGTCTTCTCGTCTGCTCTCCAAAAATATAAAAATTAGAATATACAGAACTTTAATTTTGCCTGTGGTTCTGTATGGATGTGAAACTTGGTCTCTGACGTTAAGGGATGAGGATAGACTGAGGGTATTTGAGAAAAGGGTGTTGAGGAGAATACTGTATTTGGACTTGAGAGAGAGAAAGTGACATGAGTTTGGAGAAAACTGCATAATGAGGAGCTTCATAACTTGTACTCTTCTCCAAGTATAATTAGAAAGATCAAGTCAAGGAGGATGAGGTGGGCAGGTAATGTAGCACGAAAGGGGGAGACGATGAATGCATATAAGATATTTGTGTGAAAGCCAGCAGGAAAGAGACCACTGGGAAAACCAAGGCATAAGTGGGTGGACAATATTAAAATGGATCTTAAAGAGATAGGATGCGATGGTATGGATTCGATTGATCTGGCTCAGGATAGGGACCAGTAGAGGGTTCTTGTGAAGAAACCTTCGGGTTTCATAAAATGCTGGGAAATTCTTGAGTAGCTGCAGAAATGGCGGCTCCTCAAGAAAGAATTAGCTCCATGAGTAGGTAACTAAGTAAGTAAGTAAGTAAGGACATACCATTTAAAACTAATATTTTGTACTTTATCCAAAGAGCCGGGATAGCGTAGTCAGTATAGCGACTGACTACGGACTGGATGACTGAGGGATCGGAGTTCGAGTCCCCGTAGAGTCAAGAATTTTCTCTTCTCCAATTCGTCCAGACTGGCTCTGGGGTCCACACAACCTCCTATCCAACTAGTACCGGGGCCTCTTCTCCCAAGGGTAAAACGGCCGGGGCGTGAAGCTGACCACTCACCTACAGCTAGTGCAGAGGTCAAGAAAATGTAGATTTATACATCTACTCCCCCATACGCCTTCGTGGCGTAGTGCTTAATTAGATAAGCACATGGACAACTTTACCTCACTTTGCTCATAGTTCAAGCTCATTACAAAAACTACGTTTCGGAAATTAATTCTACCTCCATCTTCTGGTGAAGAGAGAGAATATGAAAGTAAATCAGCACGGTACAGCTACCTTCAAAACGTGGTGTGCCAAAGAGCACAATAAAGCAGGGTTATTTTCGTATCCTGTTGACATGAAGACTGGAAAATAATTTCGGAAACGTAGCGGTTTCAATGAATTGGAATGATGGACGAAATAAAGAAAGAAAATACGATCTTAAATCAAAGTCCAAAACTGATATGTATGTGAAGAGTGGGAAGAACTGTATTTTTGAGGGACTTAACAATGTATTGCGAGAACTCTGGCTTAATTTGGCACAAGCCATACGAAGGACATCCCTGATAGTAATTACGCAGGTGTTTTTTTTCTGGCAGTTCACACTTGAGCAAACAAGTTCGCATTCTATATAAGGCGACGGACAGCCTGGCTTACTGCAATTGTGACTAGCTCAAGTTACGTGGAGGAGTTCCCGAACAATGGCGGTCTCCAATGCAGCTTTCCGGTTCGCTGCCGGGCTTCTCACGTTTCTGGTCTCCGGCGGGTATGTAGGATTTCAGAATATGAAAGTGCTTGAACAGACGAGGAACTTGGTCCGCCATTCTAATGGAGAAACCTCGACCTGAGATAGAGGAAACAACAGGGAATTTGAGGTTTTGGGGGCAGTGACTGTGCCTTGGATGTGACATCGTGCATTATGATAGTTTTTAATGACTTTTTTGACGGTCACGTAGCCTGCATTCTCAAAGTTCTATTTCTAGCAGGCAACGTTGGTAGACATCTGCCACAGTACATGAAATTTAATACCAGAAGACAGTAATTTTAAAGTAGCAGGGAAATTAAGAAAAATTCTTAAAGAGAAACATTTTAACTTGTACGTTTTGCGCAGAATTTTTAGGATGATGAACTCAAAAAGGAAGGTCATGTCTGTCAGTCTATCTGTGACCTAGTACCTAATATGGAAGCCCAAACTTCTAGATTTTCTTAAAATTAGATACGGGAAACTTCAGTAAAAACTGTCGGGCAATTCCAATTCTCTACCATACTGCTTCACAACAAAGCCTAGCTTATATGAGACCAGAAATGGACTCTTCAATATAAACCTTAAACTACTCCATGAATTTTGTTGGAACTCGATAAGGGAAACTTCCATCAAAAGTTGTCGGAGGCTTCGACATTCAGCCACACTGAGCCAAAAAAAAAAAAAATGTATATTATTTCTTAGTGAAAACCACCATAAAACAACAACCAATAACACGTGTAAGTATCTCTAGGAGATACTTTTGTTAAATGTTTCGGCCTTCAAAAGGCCATCATCAGGCAAATACATTAAACTTTTCGTTATTGAATTCCATGTCAAATACAGGATACAGTGCTAAACTTCCAAGTGTTTACAATAGTATAAAATGTTAAGAGTAAATATAAAATATAATATACAATAAAAGTTGAAGTCTTAAATAACCCGTTACATAGTCAAAAGTATAGTTAAAAGTTGTATATGTGATGGTATTTGGAAGCTGGCAGTTGTAATCATAATGTATGTAATGCTTATACGGACATATATACACAATGGCTGATGCGGTGTTCGGAGACCCGTTGTTATGCTGTATGTTATTATTCAATATTTGATACCTGGAAATAATATACCACTGGTAACTATTATTGAATTACTTAGTGATTGTATATGGTATTGAGTGAATTATTATAGTTATGTAGTTTACTTACTACGAGTATTTGACGGGCGACTCCGTTGTATAAATGTCCGATTTGATGGAGAGATAGATTACAACTGATTTGGGACGTATGTCTTTATGGAATGTTGTGTGGGTGAGGGGTGGGTGGTGTGGTGGATGTGGGATGGGGGTAAGGTAGTGTTTATATTTGGTGGGTAATGGTTTCTTCATTGTTTTTGTTGCTGTGTGAAAGCGGATTCATGCGATTGACGAGGAAATTTATTGCGGCTCTTTTATGTTCATGAAGCCATTATTAGAAAAATACTTAATAATAATATTTACCCCAAAATACCATACAGCAAATATCCAAACCCTCTGTAAAGAATAATACGCACAAGAAAGTTTGAACCAACTTTACCTTTTTCGGACCCTAAACTAGAACAATTAGTAAATTACAAGAATACTGAAGTTGGTATCTCATTTATAACTAGGAACAATAGCAATCACTTATTAAGAATATATGAAGATACGAATGATAAGTTTAACAAGTGATGTTTACCAATTACATTCTCCAAAATGTCCACAGAAATATATAGGACAAACTGGACGTACATTCAAAATTAATTTTAAAGAACACATAAGGGACATAAAGAACGCTGGAAAAAATTCCAAATTCGCCCAGCGCATAGTAGACACTATCCACGAATATCGAACAATAGATCAAACTATGGATATTTTGTACATCGAAAAGAAAGGACGAATCTTAGATACCCATGAAAAATTTCATATACAGTAGAACTTGGTTATAACGTCATCAAAGGGACCTAAAAATAGTGTCGTTATAAACGAATGTCGTTGTAACCGAAATGGGCACTTCCACAGTAGCCTTATGTTAGTCACGTAAAAATCTACCAAAAACCGAGTTAAAATGTTGCATTTTTTAGTGAAATACGTAGTTAAGTACAGACTAACGTAACATTAACGTGGAATTGCCCAAATGTGTAATATCAAAGGCATATTACAGCGCTTTTCACTGACAATACACACCGCACTAATACTGTATATTAAAGGTAGGCCTACTCACCAAATTACAGTAGATTACATCAATTGTTGTGCCTTACTGTACCTAGATACGAGTACAGTAATCAGTTATCTTCATCTGTTTCCTGTTACTTGCCCAGTACACACTTTCTAAATTACGTTCAATGTCCATATCAGAGAAATTCAGGAATGAAAATGACGTTACATACGAGGTTGATGCATTTGTGCATGTCGTACTAAGCAAGGTATAAAAACAGTTGCTTTATGAGGAATTAGTTCGTACCATTGAATATTTTACGCAATAGACAAGGTGTCCCAGAAACCGTTGTTGCTATAACCAAGTTTTACTGTATATGAAATCAACAAGCAAAATATCCAGTTGAACGACAATTTTACTGAAACATTTAATCCAATATTCGACATAATAATTGCAACCTACCAAATATAAACACTAACTTAACCCCATCCCAAATCCACCACACCACCCCCCTCACCCACACAACATTCCATAACGACATACGTCCCAAATCAGTTGTAATCTATCTCTCCGTCAAATTGGACATTCACACAACGGAGTCACCCGTTAAATAGTAAGTAAACTACATAACCATAATAATTCACTCAATACCATATACAATCACTAAGCAATTCAATAATAGTTACCAGTGGTATATTATTTCCAGGTATCAAATATTAAATAATAACATATAACATAACAACGGGTCTCCGAACACCGCATCAGCCATTGTGTATACAGGGTGTTTCACGACTTTAGGGCATAACTGCAGGAGGTGATTTCCTAAGTTTTTGTGATAAAAAAGTTAATATAAACATGTGTCCGATTTTGGACGGTTACGGAGTTATGACCGTTTTTTCATTCCCGTACACGCCCTCGTGTGAACCGCGTCTGTCAGCTGGCGGGTCGCTATCTTTAGCTAGCTACAGACAGAGCGTTCTCGTTATCTGGACACTTGAGAGCTACGTAAGGCGGGGTGGATTGGTATGTCCGGCGCGGTTCACAACCGAGCGGCAGCCTGTGTTGCGGCCGGCAGTGGCATTTTCGAAAATCAGCTTTAAGCACCAATAAATTCAAATTAAAGGTGATTTCACGAAGTTAACTTTACAGTCATACTTTAAATGTATCATGTATTATGCTGGTTTATTATTTTGTTCCGTTTATTGTCAGTAATCGTTACCTTCTATTCTGAGTTTAAAACGGTCATAACTCTGTAACCGTCCAAAATCGGACACATGTTTATATGAACTTTTTTGATCACAAAGACCTAGGAAATCACCTCCTGCAGTTATGCCCTAAAGTCGTGAAACACCCTGTATATGTCCGTATAAGCATTACATATGCTCGTATTACTATTACAACTGCCAACTTCAAAATACCATCACATATACAACTTTTAACTATACTTTTGACTATGTAACGAGTTATTTAAGACTTCAACTTTTATTGTAATTTATATTATATTCACTCATATCATTTTATACCATTGTATACACTTGGAAGTTTAGCACTGTATCCTATATTTGACATGCAATTCAATAACGAAAAGTTTAATGTATTTGCCTGATGATGGCCTTTTGAAGGCCGAAACATGTAGCAAAAGTATCTCCTAGAGCTACCTACACGTATTATTGTCTGTTGTTTTATGGCGGTTTTCAGTAAGAAATAATATATGATACACAACAGGATTCATAACTGAAAATTAAAGAAACAATAAAATATAGTTTACTTAAAGCCGTACATGTATTTCTGCTTGTATCCCATAAGGAGATTAACAGATTTTGCTGAAATTCGATATTGAAGGCTCACTAATCTTTAGGAAATCACAATTTTTAGGCATACTGATCTAGTGTAGAGCGTAGTTTACGTAAGGAAACAGTCTTCCCCGTGTACATCGCCGTGTAGTTTGACAGATGGGTACCAACGTTTCAAGGTAATATGATGCCTATTTCTTCAGGGTAGAAGACCATCGTGACAGTCTCAAATCTCATGAAATGATAGTCTTTTTAAAAAATGCGTAGAACTGACTCATGATGCGGATATGTGACGCCGTGTAGTCTGGTAGACATTCCTGAGAGTCTTCAATAAACTTCTACCGGACAATACGTCACGTTCCAGAATATAAATTTCGCAATCTTTATAGCAACTGCCATGATAACTCAGATTCCATTCGTACATGACAAGTAGTTTCCAGTCCGAAAATCGAACCCGGTATTTCTCAAATTAGAAGTAAGAGGCATTGATAGTCTGGTTGTTTTTATTAGCTCTCCAATTAACAAACAGTGTGTGAAATTACGATACTATGGGGTGTGACGCCATGGAATTTTGTAGTCAGTATCAGCAGACTGCCTTATATTCAAGTCCATACAGGTGAAGGCAGCAGATTTTTTCGAAACGTTGGTATCTATCTAAAAATCTGTACGGCTTCGCATACCAGAAGACAGTGACCTCAGAATTTACCTCTGTAAGTATTTCACATCTCAAACAGTATCCGACTTGGTTGGGGCGTGGGAGGGAATGTGCAATAAATCCATTAACATAGACAATGTCTCGTGTTATAAAGAATCATACAGGAAGATGGAATTATTTACTTCTGGGATGTGACGCCGTGTAGTCCAATAGTAAATATCAACATTTTGGAGAAACCCTCTGTCTCCATCTTCGACCCTGCTGTACCGTGAAAATGGGGATAGCAGGTCACTGAAAAGTTTGGTTCTCTTCTTTCAGACTACACGGCTTCATGCCCCAGAAGATAGCTGTAATATTAACTTCTGCAGTAACTTCTAACCTCACACATAGAAATTTGTCACTTGACTCTGCCAGGACTGGGAATGGGGGCAGAGTTTGATAGATGGGGTCTATTTATTTTTCGGTTTTTAGGTTATCACCCCGACGTACACAGAGGTACATAGCAGTACATTAGCGGTACATATATAGTTCAGAGCGCTATATATTGAAGAAGCTATTCCGATGCATTGTGACATCATAGCTATTGTTCCCAACAATACACGAGTCAACACTGTAACAATTGACCTGTATTTTACTCGTATAACATGTGCTGGTCGTTCCTCCGTTGTTCTCTACTGGGTTGGAATGCCCACCTAGTTCCGAAGGGCCATTTCGATCCCTCGAAGCAGCACATTATGAAATATGTATGTACGCAAACCTTGATATTAAATACGGAATAATTCAGCGCATCGAACAGAAGGCAAAAGTAAGTCCGAGCTCGAACCGGCCAGTAGTGTACAGGCGAGGCAGGCGAGGCTGAGTGATGCTACAGACGATGCCGTAAGTACATGTTTTAAAACTTGCGTGACGTATGACACGAGTGCGACCAAGGACGACTCATGATTAAATGGCGACACAGACGATCAGAAATTAGCCCTCCCTCTCCACAGTTAAAAATTGATAATCTTTGACAAAAGTTCCTTAAGATTAACAACAAAGCAAAATTTCCAGATACTGACGAAAGCTATAATTTGTGTACTTCCTAAAACACGTTTATTCGCATTATTCTATAACATGTCTGGTTGGGTATCTGAGGTTATTCAAGAACGATTTTAGTAGCTACACCGTATGGTGTCATGTGGATAGATGACAGATATATGATGAACTGGAAATAATTAGGAAAGAATCATTCTTGGTCTCATGGAAGCACCATCTTCGAATTCGCTTGGCGGTGATGACGTAAACCACTAAATATCTCAGTCATGACAGGCGGTATCCCGGCTGAGATTCGAACAGAACACCCCCCAGAACAAAATTAGAGCTTTAATGCTACGCTAAATCCCGAAAGTATTAAATTGCTGTCAAACGATATTCAAGATATGGACAAGACAGCAGCAGAAATTCTGGTTTGACAAAAGGTAAAATGAAAGGGAAGCTGTAAAATGGGCCACCACTAAAATCGTGCCAACCCTGACGGCCGTTTCATTCATCTGCGTGATCAAACTGTTCACAGTAAGCAGTAATATTTAAATATTTTTAATGTTGTCGAGGAATAATTTCTTTCCCATTCACTGACATACATACATTTCCAGTTGTGAGAAATCCGTCTTCAGACTGCTAATCAGTATCATTACCAATGTTCAGGGAATTTCTTGACCAGGTGAGCGACTTCAGCTTCTCACGAATGACTACGTTCCATGAAGTCAATCATTTGGTCTGAGAAATAATCTGATTTAGTTCTTCACGTAATCGGTTATGTTTGTTTTGCAGTTTCCGCGCTTGGGCCGAACCCACTGTGACCGCAGTAACTGAGCCCGTCGTGCATGGTGAGGGCCCCCACTGGGATGCAGAAACTGGTGTTCTGTTCTTTGTCGACATTGACCAGCAACGCGTCAATAAATATGATCCAGCTACCAACAAAGTGACATACGCACAGTTTGGTGAGTCTGCGCACACAGAGTTTCTAACCTCACATCTCATACAGAGTGGCGCATGAAATAACACAATCTTTATTTCAATTACAACACCAGAAACTAACACATAAAAGGAAAGATCATTGCATTGAGATTTATCCTCTGTGAATCAAGTGTTCAGTATGACCACCGTTACGTCTGGCAACTTTTTCAGCGCGAACTGTGACGTTACTGATTACTCGGCGGCATATATCCTCGGTTATCTCGCTGCAGGCCTGAATGATTAGTGATTTCAATTCCATTACTATTTGCGGGTTTTTTTGGAAAGATCTTTTCCTTAAGGAATCCCCAAAGAAAGTAGTCACGTGGGTTTAAATAAGGACTATTCGGGGGCCAGTTCTATCCACGTGCTTCCCTCTATGATATTCTACCAGTCTCTATACCCTACCGATACTGGTGCTTACCATCAGTCCCGACCAAGCCAGCGAGTTTGGCCTCTACTGGCTTGGCGGTATCTATAATGCTTCCCCCATCTATCAGAGGCGTTAGAGACTACTGTTAGGCGGGAAATGTCCTTGAATTTGGCTCAGTGATCTCCTTAGGAGATATGAGGTTCTTTTACGTGCCGTAAAGCTACGACACGGGACCCACGGCTTAAAGTCCCTCCCGGAGGACTTGTTCCCTGAATTTTTCCGCCCTTAAAAATTCCACGACCTCCGTGTAGGAGAGTAAGACAAAGAAGAAGGGGGGAATGAAGAGAACGAAATGTTGTAGGAAAAGGGGTGGAGGAAAAGGAGGCAATGATGAAACAGGAAGAGAAGGCTGAGGAAAGATGAATATGGGAGAAGCGAAGAAAGAGGAAGATGAGATGGCAAATGAAGTGAATAAGGAGAAAAGAAAGAGGATGAGTTGAAGTTGAGGAGAGAAGAAGAAAAAGAGGAGGAGGAAGAGGAGATGGGAATGGAACAGAAAAGGAGGTAAGGTGAAAGTTGTCCATATGCTTCACTAATTAAGAATTGCGCCAAGAAGACATGTGAGGGAGTGGATGTATAGATCCACGTATTCTTGACCTCGTCAAGCTGAGTGGTCAGCTTCACCCCTCGGGAGACTCAATGAACCGGGGGCTGTTTGAACCCCAGAATCGGGCTGGACGACTGAGAGTGGAGAAAAATCTTGCCCCTACCGCAATTCGAACTCTAACCTCGGGGCCGTCCAGCCCGTAGCCGGTCGTCAGCGAACGCGCAATCGCGGCTCACCAGAGAAGAGCAGAGTAAAAGAGAACGAACAAGAAAGAAGAGTAAAAGATAAAGGAAAGAGATAACAGAATAGAAGGAAAGGAATTAGAATGAAGAGGGAAAGAGAAGGTTCGTTCCCAGTGCCTAAGACAGGCCTAATCACACGGTTGGTTCAGCTACGAATGTTGTGTAGCACCGAACGTTGCGAAGGGGCAATAACTTTCGTTGAAAATGAAAGGTTTTGGAAGCGGGGGGGGGGGGGCATACGTGGCATATTTTGAGGCATTATCTGGAATCCTGCTGAAAGAACTGAGGAATACTACAAAAGAACTGATCATCACATTAAAGGTTAGCGCTTGAGTGAAACTTCTCGAGGTTTTATTCGATGGCTTTGCGAGGTGTTCCCGAAGTTGGCCGCAATTGTTCTGAATTCCCCCAATAATATCCCACCAACAGAACAATTACTTACAGGAAGGAAGGTAACATATTGTATACTTGTTGACAAGTTCTCCGCTTAGAATTTTCTAATTAAATCTTCAGTTTTGAGATTACTTTTATGATTCTGCAATTCTACTTCAATAATCTAAAATACGAAAAACTTCTCGGACATAAATCACAAATAGATTTATTTGCGGCTTATTCACCGCCGACCCCAGAAGCTTCGACCTAATAGAGCTGAATGATGAATTGGAATGCGCGTGGAAGAAAGCATTGTGACCTATTTGAATTTACTTTCCTCATTCGCCTGGAGGGACTGAAAAGAAGAAAAAAAAAACACGAAACTCTGAGTCATGATGGTTAGTGTCAAGGCCGAGATTCGAGCCGTTCGCGTCTGGGATACAAGTCACAAACTTTTCCGCATGACTGAACATGCTCTGTCATAGATCATAAATTTATGGTGAAACCGGAAAGCTTGCTTCTTATAGGTTTGTGTTTTGAAGGAGAAAAAGAAAGAAGGGAAGGAGGTAAAGGTAAGAAAGTGTATACATAACCCCCCCCCAAAAGCGAACTACATTCGTGGTGAGATGTAGAGCTATCAAGCACGACATAATATTAACTTCCTAGGAAAACTCACAGTCATTACCACTGCCAGCACGCATTACTTCTCGTTAATGAAGCACATCGTATCAAAGTAGAGTATTGCTTGTCGGTCACAGCGGAGCAGTTTACAATAACATCACATTTTGCGAAATGTGTAAGAAAGATGATCTTCAAATTACTCTAAGAAAAGCATTTCAAATTTAAACTGTAATGTTCAGACTAGAAAACAATGCAATTCTATGGTTCGGTCGTCGTACTATATGGACTGTAACAGATTTTCTCCCGTTGCTCTCTTTAAAGCATCCGGTACTACAGCCGTCATTCCATATCGGTTAAATGCTTTGCCCTAGAAGAATGAGGAGACTCTCCGTCGAATTTTCAACGGGCATTACACTAATGAGGTGGAATTAAGTAACCGTACTTTTCAAGTTAACTTTGTTTATTTTTCTTGATTCCTATAGCTTTGACTATACAGCATCCAGTGATAGGACAATTAGTGAGTAGTGAATCTAAAATTGTGTGAAATGAAGTAGTTAGGTCTTAGCGTAAAGTAAAATTTCGGCGTTTGCCTTGGGGAAATACTGAAAGCACTATATGTGGCAATGAGTGTAACCGGTCTTTAAAGCGTGATCTGCAGCCAAGGCGTCCCGAAAACGAAGGATGTATGTTACTCACTCGGCCGTGACGTTTCGTCCTTTATTTATAATCGGTTAACATTTAAATAACAATAAATATAATATAATAATATACGGTTCTTTGTCAACTGTATACTCCCGTATAAAATTATTACAGTTCCTCCAAATTTTAACCAGTTCGGTGGACAGCCCTGGCTGCTATATTCACCTTATTTGTTTATGTGGACGCATTTTATTTAATCATCATCTTCATGGTTGAGAAAATGTTTGGGGTGTTCCGTCGTTTTCAAGAGTGTGCAGGTGTAGGAGAATGGCTGTATAGCCCACCTCGGCACTAGATGGAGGTGTGCGGCCAGTTTCACGCTCTGGTCGCTTTGATACCGGGGAAAGGGCCCCATAAACCCGTTAGACAAGAGGTTGTGTGGACTCCAGAGCCGGTCTGGCCCTGTGGAGCAGAGCAAAATCTCTTGCCCTGAAGGCAATCGAAATTATGTCCTTCAGCCCCGTAGACCTTGCTAACCGACTGAGCCAACCAGGATTCCGGGGGCTCGGGTCCATATGTACTCATTTTATTTGTAGAATAAATTCTCTTCTTTTTTCAGTTGGAGGTGGAGTAAGTCTTGTGATACCAGTCAAAGGAACAAGAGCTCAGGAACTACTGACAACTCGTGGTCACGATGTAATAGTTTTCAGCTGGAACCAGGAAAATGCGAGGTTCGACAGTTCAGAGAACAGCAAGAATTTATCAGTGATTGCAAGAGTAGAAACAGATGCAGATAAATCTGGAAACCGTTGGAACGACGGGAAAGCTGACGCCAAGGGCCGTCTGTGGGCAGGTAAGTCACGCGGAGAGAGCCCCCACACAATGCGTTCAAAAGTCCCCATACTACACGTATTTCCAAATATCTTAACAACACATCTGGTGATATTTGAGCCGATTGGAAAATAAATTGTGGAGCGGATATATGTAAATGAAGTCACTGATGTTTTTGGAAAGAATCAAAATCAGAAAGATATTCCATTCCAGTTTGAAGGTTTAACATATTTGCTATTTTCTTTCATATATATATTGCCTGTGGTTCTGTACGGGTGTGAAACTTGGTCTCTGACATTAAGGGAGGAACATATACAGAGGGTGTTTGAGAAAAGGGTGTTGAGGAGGATATTTGGACCGAAGAGGGACGAAGTGACATAAGGCTGGATAAAACGGCATAATGAGGAGCTTCATAACTTGTACTCTTCTCCAAGTATAATTAGAATGATCAAGTTAAGGAGGATGAGGTGGGCAGAGCATGTAGCACGAATGGTGGCGAAAAGGAATGCATATAGGGTATTGGTGAGGAAGCGAGAAGGAAAGAGACCACTGGGAAGACCAAGGCGTAGGCGGGTGGTCAATATTAAAATGGATCTTAGAGAGATAGGATTGGATTGAGCTAGCTCAGGATAGGGGCCACTGGAGAGCTCCTATGAACACGGTAATAAACCTTCGGGTTCCATAAAATGCTGGGAAATTCTTGAGTAGCTGCTCAATTGGCGGCTTCTCAAGAAGGTCTCAGCTCCATTAGCGAGTGATATATATATATATAGCATATACATGTACGAGAAAGTACTGTGGTTATTAAAAATAATCGACGTCAAAATTCTGACAGATTTAAATGTTCAATAACAGGAGACATATTTGATAAGGCTGCCTGAATACGGTCCCATATGCGGACCGAAACATGTAGCAGCTATCAAATAAAACCAGTGTGAGCAGTTCCATTAGGACAAGTCTGTTTTTGTAATACAGACGTTATAAACTAAATTTGTAAATACTCTCTAGCTAAATTTCCTGCACCTAACTATGCAAACTCGCAGTTGCCGCAAAATTAAAATTCCGTCGTCTACGGTGTTTACGAAACGTATTACCTAACATCAATTAATAAATCATTTTCATGACCACTCAAGCTACTTAACACCGCTTAGACTCTGAGTAACTCCTATGAAAGAAACTCACGTAGCAGACCGTCGGCCAAATATTTTCTCGATTCTATCATTTCTTTTTCTGATGTCTTTCGGATGTGTAATTAAAGCTATAACTAAGACACTGGACAATGACCAATATAACAATTTTATAAATATGGGCGGTGGCGAAGTTGACTGAGGCACTATGCTACAGCCGGAAGGTTGCAGGTTCGAGTCTAGATGAGGTTTTTTTTTTTTCAATTTACCTAATCCTTCCAGTCGCACTGTGGCCCTGGGATCCACTCAACTCAAAACAGATATATCACTAATAGAAACTTACCTGGGGTGTAAAGGGCGGCCGGCGCGTAAGGCTGACAACCTTACCGCCATCTGTGAGCCGATTATCTAGAGGAAATTTTGGAGCCTCGACGTGTCACAATCCTATGGGCCTCCACGGCCTGTTACAAGGATAGTTTTACCCTTTTACCTTACTTTCATAATAAGTAAGAAGCACTCACAGATCTAGAGAGGGTCTCCAGAATCACTGTTCGCATCCCTGCTGCCGAAACTAGTTCCTTCACAACATGTAGCTCTCCTGTAACGGTGATTTCTTTTTCAGGCACAATGGGCCCCGAGCCGGTAGTCGGCTCCGTGACACCAGATCAAGGTTCATTCTATCTGCTGCAAGCAGGAAGTGATCCCATAACCGAAATATCGCCAGTGAGCATTTCCAACGGTCTGGCATGGAGCGAAGATAACACTCAGTTGTATTACATCGATACAGCTACTGGCCAAGTCGACGTCTTCGATTTCGATCTGGAGAGGGCCAAGATCGGTGAGCATTACTGCTATGGGCAGACAGGGAGCATATTCGGCATGAAAGTAGTCTGTGTGAATCATCTCTGAGGGCGATTCATCGTCTGGTAGTGACGTAAACCCCTACGCCATCGTTTAAAGATTACTAACAGTAGCCATTCTGGTCCGTCACACTATTCAACATTAAGTGAACGACAACACCGTCGAGTGCGACCAGTCTGATGTAATTATACAGAAATCTTTACATGGCCACCATCAGAAGGCGCTTAAGGCGAGAGGAACAGCTTTACAGTTATGAAGATCAACTGCTCATCAGTTCTATCCAGTAGAGTCGATCACGGTGGCCGTGCGGTCTAAGGCATGAACCGTCTCCTCCTGCTCGAGCACTGGGATCTTGAGTTTGAATCCCAATCGAGGCATGGATGTCTGTGTGCGATTATTCTGTGTTGGTGTTGTTCTGTGTGTAGGTAGTGGCCTTGCGATGGCTGATCCCCCGTCAAAGGAATCCTACCGACTGTGTATATGATTAAGAAACTGAAAAAGGGGCCAGTGTCCAAAGGGCTATAGAGTCATAGAGAGAGAGAGATTTAATTAATTACATTTACAATTACAGTAAAAACGGAATTTATTCAGGACACTAATGTTAAAGCGCAAAGCTCTTAATGTTTTAAAATAGTTTGCATTTAAGTGTGCGCCGCGATAGAGTAGTCGGTATAGCGACTGACTACGGACTGGACAATCGAGGGGTCGGATTTCGAGTCCCGGTAAGGTCAAAACTTTTCCATTCTCCACGTCCTTTAGACGGGTTCTGGGACCCACCCAGCCTCCTATCTAATGGGAACCGGGGGCTATATCCCCGGGGTAAAGTGGCCGGGACGTGAAGCTGACCAGTCACCTCCAGATAGTGCCGAGGTCAAAGAAAATGTGGATCTGTACATCCATCCCCCCATACGTCTTCACAGCGTAATGCTTAACTAGTTAAACAAAGGGTCAGCTTTGCCTTTTAATATTATGTTCGATATGTAATCGATATATTTGGGCTTCGAGTAAAAATGTGTTAGACATAATGAATTCAAATAAGTTAACTGATGTCTGATTACACGTATGTATTTGCAGCTAACAGGAGGAAAGTTTTCAATCTTGCCGAAAATGGCGTCAAAGGGCACCCAGACGGCATGACGATTGATTCTGAAGGAAATTTATGGATTGCTGCTTTCGACGGCAGCCAGGTTTGTACATTTCTCGCAGTTAGCCTACGCATGCGTGAAACGTGATCTGAAATATGTGTTACTAATTTCCACCGAACTATGTCCCTATAATGCTGGGGTCTCCAAACTTTTCGAACCGCGGGCCACATTAGGTAATTCAGTACTTTCAACGGGCCGGATAAAATGAGAAATTAATAACTCTAGGTATATGAGTTTTATTGAAAGCACAGAATTTCCTAAACTAAATACAAAATACGTGAGAATAAAAGATCGTATATTAATGACAACAGAAAGTAGCAGCAAATGCTCATATTTTCATCACAAATTATATTAAAACAATTAATGTGAATGATGGAACTCTTTTTGCATTCTTAAATCTGATTGAGGTTCAAATTTTGAAACGCTAATCACAAGTAGCGACTTTAAATGCTCATCGGATAAATTTGCCCTGTATTTCGACTTGATGTACTTCATCTGGGAAAAGGTTTGTTCACACAGTTATGTCGTCCCAAAAATGGAGATAAATTTACAAGCAAATTTCTTTAAATTTGGAAATTGCTCAGAGTTCAGAAATTTATAAAATTCAATCAAATTTCCTTCCTTGCGTTTGTCTTTAATATGATAATTTTCCTGAAGTTCAATAATTTCCATTTGAATTTGACATCTGCAGAATCACAATCAAACGGATTTTGAAACAATCTAATTTCCTGAGTAGTGGAATCAAAATCAGCAATTCGCTTCCGAAATTGTTCTTTCAAATCTAATATGACTAAATTTGCAAACGAGGAAGAAAATTCTGCTTCACCCTTTTAAGAACAAAGTTACAATTTTTCGCTTGTCTTTCCAGAAGTATCAACTTTGCTCTGAATGCTTTGATAAATGCAAATAAACCACAGACTAAATTATTTTCACCCTGCAACTTTAAATTCAAATGGTTCATATTGTTCACGAGATCAGCAAAACTGCTAATTTCCAAAGCAACTTGGTATCTGATAAAAGTGGTTCGTGATGGTTTTTCTCGGTAAGAAATATATCAATTTCATTCCTGAGCTGAAAGAAGCGCGAAAGAACCTTTCCACAGCTAAGCCATCGAACTGCAGTATAATATGTCAGGTCAATAAGCTCGGAATCACATTTACCAGTATTCACTGGAAAATTAGTTTAACTGGCGCATTTCTGCACAATTCTTTCTAGGGCCGGATGTGGCCCGCGGACCGTAGTTTGGATACCCTTGTTATAATGCATAGAGATGTTTAATTTTCACTTTTCCATTATAAATGTTCACTAATTCGTTAATTTAATATATAATAGGATAGGGCAGATTCTAACTTGTACTGAAAGATCTTCAAACAATTCTTAGGGTCACAAAGTGGTGGTAGTGAGTGAGAGAATTTTATTATTTGAAGGCAAATGATTGAAAGATTACGTATCACTTACTAATGTCTGCTGGCATGTCACTGGGTAGGCTAAACCTGTAAATCTCGCAAATACACGTACAGCTGCATATAAACCTACCTAGTAATAAGACCCAGAACCAAAAATAACTGTGTTCGCGAGGGCCAGCAGCAATTTATCCGAACCAAACAGGTACGACACTCTCCATTGTGGAACCATTGACAATGTTTTAGTTGGAAATACAAAACAAGTCCTCGAACTTCATAAAATTTTAATGGGTTTAAAATGTTACGTCGCACAAGCGGTGATCCGGAGTAGCCCACCCTCAGAAGAGGTTCCGCGATGCCGAGAGTGTGAAACTGTAGACAAGCAACACATTACAGTAACATATTTTTAAGTATTTTAATTTATTTTCTATTTTTAAAACATTAAGCTTTTTTTTAAAGATTTTACATGATGAAGAAAATGGCGGATATAACGACATAGGAAGGGCTCACATCTCGGGCCCTGAGGGAACACATGGAAGTCAGGAGATTAAACATAGTGCCATTATTCTTTTGCAGGTTATCAACGTGGACCCTGACTCGGGTGAACTGATACGCAGTGTGCCAATCCCGGCCAGCCGAGTCACATCTGTTACGTTCGGAGGCCCCAATTTGGACATCCTGTACGTAACTACGTCCCGACTAGGTCTTTCCGAGGTGGAACAGGAGCAGCAGCCATTGGCAGGCTCTGTGTTCGCTGTCACTGGTCTGGGGGTATCCGCCCTGGCACCCGCCAACAACGTTATTCCTCCCGTCTAGATTAACAATTTGTGTTCGGAATTGCTGTGAGCAGTACTATAGAACGATTTTACTACACCGTTCAGCGTGACTCAAATGTTTCGGTCAATTAATGACAATCTTCAGAAGGCAAATAATAACACGTTAAATAAATCATAGTTCATCAAGTTCAAAGTTGTTCGAAGATTTTAATCATGCTAAAATGTGGGGAGCTAAAATATTAATAAAATTCTTAAAATGTAAAATCTTAAACCGCTAAGGTTCATATCTTCGTGCCCCTTCTATCAACGGGAGATTGGCTAGATTGCCACCTTTGCAGGTCTGGGTAGTGTTTTTTCTTCTTATATAGTTGGTTAAGAGTCTGTAGTTGATGTTGAGCTTCTCCTTTCCTTGTTTGTTGAGGCACTGTGCCTCAGCAAACACACAAACAAGTAAAATAATTCTATAATATTGACTAGTGTGACAGCCCAGAATGAATAAAGTTAAACTTTTTTTGAGCAAATTTCTCTGCAGGTGGAGCCGACAGTTTTATGTGGTTTCTAGTGAAAGCTACATTACTGATCTTACTTTCAAGTCGTTAGAGGGACAGCCTGCGCGTACATTTCCCCGCTGAGTTAGTCACGCAACCAACTCCACTATAGAAGGATTAAAATGAACTAAACTGGAGAACGCCTAATAAGCCGTATTATCCTCCAACTAAGAGAAACCGATGCAAATAGAGATAGAACCTTGATTGTTCTTATTTACGGAAACACTGAGCATCAAAGTACCAAGCATAAGGGTTAGTTTACGAACATTAAGACGATGTTTTAATTTGCACAGAAAAGTGGGTAAGCTTTAGTAATTTTATTGTCATATTTTCGTTGGACGATAACAGGTCTAAACGTGAGGAATTATCTAACAAGGGAATCGAAATATTATATAGATTCTGAAATTTAGTTCAAAGAAGCTGAAAAATTAAAATTGTTAAAAAGAAAGAAAATCCTTTCGTCATAATCCTCTGTCATAATAGTCAAATTTGAGCACCGAAACAACATGGCAACGTGACAAAATAAAATTTGAAATGCAAGATGGAAGGCAGGGCGCAATGTTGCCCACAAAAACAATATTTTGGAAACGCTCAAAACTGAGCCTTTAGAAGAAGAATTCCATGCATATATACTATAACCGGTTTCAACATGTCTTTCGAACGAAGGACTGCATCACTGTGAGACAGCTCCTGAACTCGTGTCCAGCTGGAAGACGTCGTGAGGGCCTGGATCGTTACAAACTGCCCTTAGATGGTCTAACCTTGCAGTCAAATTGAAGTAATTAAGTGAACTATTGACACAATATAACGTAACTTTTATCAGAAACCGCATGTTAAACAGTTTTCTTTACTTTGTTTTATTGATTATAGTAATTATCGTAATTAGTAATTCGTATATATTTCTTATTGTAGTATTTAAAATTGTATAATCAGTGCTAGAGCTAAATAGCTACGAGCATAATCTGAAAATGTAAGCCACTAATGCGTTTTCCTTAGTAAACACTTCATACTGTATTGAATGTTGTTTGTTTATTCCCGCGTGTGCTTTATGAACAGACAAATGAAATAATCATACAAATTGGATATTCAATTTTGGATATCGAAACATTTCATAGTATAATCTAATTTGATTTTCCCTGTGAGAAAACGCATAAGAATGAATATAAAAGTAAAGTAAGTAAAGGTATACCTGTAACAGGCCGTGGAGGTCCATACAGCCCCTAGTACCCTTTCCATAGGAGACTGGGTGGGCCCCAGGGCCGATCTAGATGACCTGAAGCAGAGAAAAAGTATCTTGCTCCTGTCAGAAATCGAATCCCAGTCCCTCGTTAGTCCAACTCAGCCTATCCATTGAGCTATCCATTCGAATGGAATAAGAAGCACAGATATTATGTTTATGGACATTATCCATCGTCCTGATTTTAATTAAAATCTCAATGTTTCGAGACCTGATTATCCCTGTAAACCTACTCAGTTGGGCCCAGTAGATAGAACTAGTCCCTATCTCTGGACACTTGTACCAACACAAGATAAGGTAAACAAGCCAAATCCAGCACAAATCGTCTGCGAGAGCTAAGACAAAATATTAAAATAAGAATGCTTTCCTTCTGAACAATGGAACGAAAGAAATTTTCGAAAAAATTAATAATTACGTACAGTATGTAGACAAATAATGAGAATCTCCTAATAGGCACGAGTAGTTATAATAATAATAATAATAATAATAATAACAACAACAACAACAACAACAACAACAAAAACAATAATTGGTAAAAGAGCACTTTGTGAGCCATTCTCTTCCATAGATGATTCTGCCAGAATTGCTCCGGGTTTCATTTCTTCGGATTTCACAACAATATTTTTTCTACAGAGCAAGATTTTCAGTCCTGCGTCGAACTCCCAAAACCGGAGGACCATGTCACTATACTTACGTCCCCCATTGACAGGGTAGCCCAGTAATACCTCCAGGCACCGTTCCTTTTCGTCGCCTTCTACGTCTCCCAGGGCTACGGTGGAGGTATACTAACCGGCCTCCATACAAGCTAAATAGACGACATTTAATAAACCGGAGTACATGATAACGGTACAGATGCAGGCGATGACTTAGCAAATTCTAGTTATTTCCACAATAAGCACGAGATATGTCGTGTAAAACAGGCAGCTTAATATGTCTAGTATAAGAATTAGTACTTATTATGATCTCTAATTCAGCATATTGTAAAGAATATGACCATTCCTAGGCAACGGTTCGGTAAGCACCCCCTAAAATTCAGAATAGGGGAGCCAGATCAGATGTCCATCACTGAACAACAGTTCGGTAATCACATTCTCGCTCCAACGGATAGGCTGGTAAAGGTCAAAGCGTTGCCATGAATTGACACGCGTTTTTTCGGCAAAGAATATGAACAAAGACACATCCCTATGATAACGGGAGAATGGTAACTAACTGTTCGAGGTGGTGGTCTCTATTTGGTTCTCCCGAAGTTCTAAAAGAGACTTAATTCGTAAGTCAAGAGAACAAGGAGAACACCCATCTTCTCGTCAGAGAGGTTACATAAGGACTATTACCGCAAAAGTTCAGTTGGGATAAAGAATCTGTGGTCGTGGGCCTCAAGGGGCCTGACGACAAGATGAACTGATTGGTGGTAAACCGCCTGTCGTAAAGTAACTCTGACTCAAGAGAACATTTGTCAGACAGTCGTTGGCCAAGACAGTCGCAGCATAAAGGAGAACCAAGAATTCACTCGGGAGAGATTCTTCGTTCGACATTAGTCACAGTGGAAGAGAAGACACTCGTATTCCAGTAAGGAATCGAGAGAGTTGTAGACAGTCACTGATTGTGAGCTGCTGTAATTAATTGTAATTGTAAAGAAGTGCCAATAAATCCAGTCATCCAATCCAGAACCTATTACAATTCGTCACGCAACCCCGGACACGTAAAAATATATTATAAACTAAATAAAAACTGAAATATTGTACAGGAAGGGTCTGCAAAAATGGTAGCGGAATTTCGAAAAAGTATAATTCCTCATTTCGAATAGGTAACATTTTTTTAGAAATGTAATTCATAAAAAAGAACCTAATAAAGTGAAGGAAACAAGAAAAAACATAGAGATATTGGGTTTACGGACTTTATCCATCGTCCTGGTTTTTAAGATAACTAATAAAAACACGACGTTTTGGAAACTGGATCTGTTTCCGTCCTCAGGTGAGGGAAAACACCAATTCTGTTGGGTCCCTTAGGAAGAGCTAGCCTCAATCACTGGAATCCCTCACTTGAGGACGGAAACAGATCCAGTTTCCGAAACGTCGTGTTTTTATTAGTTATCTTAAAAACCGGGACGATGGATAAAGCCCGAAAATCCAGTATCTCTGTGTGTTATACACCATCGTCAGAATCCTATAGTAACTACAAGAAAAAACACAGGTCTACATTATGTACAAAAGTCTTATTTTTTTTATAAAGAAGGAAAGTCATATCTGTAGAATATTAATTACATGAATATGTGCAAAATAATCACATAGTTTTCATCAGAAGTTAACCTCAAGCTGTATCCTTGTATAAAGAGAGATAATTAAAATTATTTAAAATGAAAGACTCGCCTGTCCTGAATTAACTAGGGCGATAAGTAAGAATAGATTTAAACGACTTAAATGTAAATTTTGAACACAATTTTCGAGCCCCCCCCCTCTTGGAAAATTGGCTCTCAGCCTAAAAAACTGGCTCCCTCCATGTTCTCAAAAGAGTTGCATCGGAATGCTTAGTTGTCACACAAGAATCGCCTACGGTTAGCTGTGGTCTTGCTGTTAAGGCTAGACACAAAACAATATTCATATGTGAAGGCTATTTATGGGAACCACAAAAATGCTGTAATGTATTGAAACTTCATTAGTAGAAGTTATGGAAATTCCCGGTGTTCCAATCTTTAAAAATTCTCGTCGTCGCAAACTTTGATTATCTGCAAAGTTTTTCGTTTTCTTGCACGTATTTTCAGGTTATGAAAGTTGAAATGATAAGATTACGAAAACAAGTAAACTGGCACTTTCGCATTACCTTGTCACTCGTGGACTGGTTCTCTAAAACTTGATATAGCAACGGTAATTTTCAAATAAAAGTGACAATCACTGAAGAATGTATTCGTAAAAAGTTGGTTGTCGTGAACTAGAAATTTTGTTAAGAGACGGTGTTACTAAGTTGTTCAGTTGAAAATATTCAAATAAGCCAAGCATGACAGAAATAGTTAAAAGCAATATGAAAGTCTTCGTAAAATTTATGGTACTTCAGTCCTGATAAGTTTATCCAAATATTATTAATATGCAATTTACTTTAAATATTCCTATTGACGAATAATTGCGAAGGTTGCATATCGATTTGTGGTCTTGCGTCATACATCAGAGATCGTACGTAATCGAGTCATCAAGGTTCTATGAACATCTAAACTCAATTTCGGAAGACACTTAGCATTGATGGTACTGTAATACTTGTTTTACTGATAAGTATAATAAATAGGTTGCAAAATGTTTAGTATCTAATTTCACTTAAGATATTGTTTCAATAAAATAATAACTGGGAAAAGCGGTAGCATAGTTGGTTGAGGCACTATGTTACAAGACGGCTGCGCCATAGCTCAAGCGGTTAGTCGCTGGTTTCCCACCGCGGCGGCCCGGGTTCGATCCCGGGTCTGGTAAAGTGGGATTTGTGGTGGACAAAGTGGCGCTGGGGCGGGTTTTCTCCGAGTACTTCTGTTTCCCCTGCTAATTTTTATTCCACCAAAATTCTCCATCAACATAATCACCCGGGGCAGGTGCAATAGGTCAATCAGTGGCCGCCGTGCCGAGTGGACCGACCCAGCTGGACTCCACCCCCCACTAAGCTAATTTAAAAAAAGAAGTTACAAGCCGGAAAGTCGCGGGTTGAATTTCAGATGGGGTCATTGGATTTTTCAATTCACCTAATCCTTCCAGCCGCGCCATGGCCTTGGGGTCGACACAGGCTCTAACACAATTGAGAACCAGGAATATTCCTGGTGGGAGGGGGTAAAGGGCTGCCGGCGCGTAAGGCTGACAACCTTACCGCCATTTTTGTGCCGATTGTCTAGAAACTGTGGGAGCCTCATCGGGACTTGAACCCGCGACCTTCCGACTTGCAGCACAATGCCTCACCCAACATTCGAGAATCATACGAAATATTTACACACTGTGGAGAAAATGTGGACTTTCTAAAGGAGGTGGTGCATACAGTGACAAATGTGTTTTGAAGGTTTATTGGAGTTAGTACACGTGATTCATTAAATGTGGAATAACTGTGAGCAGACACGGGGCTTGGCCGATAGAAGATATTTATTTTTGTTGCTTAAAACAGAATAGTGACAGACGCTGCTCAGAATCTCGTGGCATGTGGGCGAGATCAAAATTAATTTAGTTACAGTTTAATAATTGAAATGAACGTCTAAAGCGTGAACAGTCGCTTGCTAATGTGATGTTGCAGCATGCGTAGATGGTCCTGAAGCCACCCGCAAGTGCGAAGAAGGCCCAAAAGTTACGCAAGTAACTGGGCCCGTTTTGCACGGCGAGGGGCCTCACTGGGATGTGGAGACCCAGGCTTTGTTTTATGCTGAAGTCGAGGACCAGCTAATCAACCGATATGAACCGGCTACGAATCGCGTGACGCACGCGAAACTTCGTAAGTAGACCAGCTTGCCTGCACTTGTTTCTGTCGCCAGGCAGTTTACATTCCTAGATTTTAAAGGGTTTTGACGGTAAGTCCAAAAACCCAGTAGTTCTGAGTTTACATCGGGTTTGGCACATCGTAAGCTGCCGTTTTCCGATCGTCTTCGTAAAGGCGGTTCATCGAGTCAACTAAATGTCAGATAAATTATGAACACATTTTAATGACAAAGGTGAGATAGCTCAGCCAGCGCCCATATCGAATCTGGGGCCCACCCAGCCTCCTGCCCACGGGGTACCGTCACCTCCCCACCCCTCGTATAGCGACTGGGGCATGAAACTGACCCCTCACCTCCATCTAGTGCCTTGCTGAACAATGCGAGAGCCATATCTCCACTCCCCTATACGTCGCCATGCATCGTGCTTAATTAGTTTCCTTTCTTGAGTTTCATGGGGTAGGGTGGGATCGATTCCACTTGGTACATGGGCCACTAATTGGTCCGTCCATCCATCCAGGCATCCGTCCATCTATTTACCTATGGCTCTACACACCCTTTTTGAAAACTGGCCGCTTGGACGGGAATCAGACAGTCCCAAGGCCTCTGCCTACACAGAATAATCGCACACAAACATCCATGCTGCGAGTGGGATTCGGACCCACGAACCCAGGGTTCGAGAGGGCGAAGACGCTTCATGCCCAAGACTCTGCGGCCACCGTGATCGGGAGTCTATTGTACTGGCCGCGGATGATAGATGATGAGTGTGAAGCAGTCAGTGGAATGAGAATTGGCAGGCGAAACCCGCACCCAGTACCACTTGTCTACAACACATACCATATGACTTGACGTGGGATCGGACTCGGGCCGTCGCGGTGTGATGCCAGCTACTAACTTCCTGAGCTATGGCACGGCCCTGGAGCTTAATTAAGCACAGGGATAACTTTATATGGGGGTCATTATTTCGGCAAGAAAACATCTATGTCCTAATCTTCTGATTCTAAGTTCGTACCTACTCAAAGACATTCACTGTTTCCACAGTGTATAACTGATATAGGACCGCCTCTGTGGTCTAGTGGTCAGAGTCCCTGGCTACAGATCCAGAGGTTCCGAGTTCGATTTACGGCGCTACCAGATTTTCTGAGTAGTAGTGGGTCTGGAACGGGGTCCACTCAGCTTCGTGAGAATAACTGAGGAGCTATTAACGGCCGTGGGGATCTGTTGCGCTGACCACGCGACACCTCTATCTGCTAAAGTTGGCACCAACTTCGCCGACAAGCGGTGGCCGCTCGGTCGGTATTGTTCGTTTGCGGGCTAAAGCCACACAGTTTAGTTTCTAGCTTATAACTTATATAGGGTAAATAACTAACCAGTTAACTAAATTGGTGGAGCAGGGCTTTTCTTGAAAAATTGATATTTCCTTAGCTACTAAGAAGTTTTGCTTGCCTGTAGCAGAACTCGAAGTTTTATTACTGTGTGAGATTTGCATTTCTCAAGGTTCTAACTATGAGGACGACCTACTGCCTCTCGGGATGTGAGGCTGTGTAATTTTATAGATAAGTTTCAAACAACACGGCGTCACACTCCAAGAGACTAAAGTCCTCCATAAGATCCTTTACTGAACCGGTTATATCCCATATTCAATTTAGAAGATTATTTTTTTAATTCGTTTAGTGTGGGGGGGGGTCCAACTGAGTCCTCTCGGCACGGCGGCCACTGATTGGCCTATTGTACCTGCCCCGGGTGATTATGATGATGGAGAATTTGGTGGAATGAAGATTGGCAGGGGAAACCAAAGTACTCGGAGGAAACCTGCTCCAGCGCCACTTTATCCACCACAAATCCCACTTGACCAGACCCAGGATCAGACCCGGGCTGCCGCGGTGGAACGCCAGCAACTTACCGCTTGAGGTATGGAGCGGCCCTTCAATTTCGAAGATTGCTTCGGATGCTGGCCTGAAGAGGGGAGGACAAGCCGGGAATGAGCACTTCCCCTGAGTTTTGTGAAAAAATAAAAATACCAAAAACTGAAATGTTTTAAGAAAAACTGTTCTTCTCTTCTGAATAATCCTGGCTGATGAGTAAAACCAGCTTTAAGTGGCTTACACTAAAGTTTGTAAGCATATTTTCTGGCTACCACACCTGAAAAACTGGCTGCCCTTCTTGGAGAACACCTTGCCGGCGCCCACGAAGATTATTCTGTGTTTTTCGAATATTTTGGGCCTCTTTATGACCTTGTTTCATTCTTATGAAACAAACTGTTTGCTTTAAAAAAATCAACGTAATTCTTCTCGGGAAGCTAGGCAGATACACCGAGACCGTCAGCAGGACTGCGCAATCTGCGGATGAAATTAAACCAAATATTCAGAGTACGTCATAACGTATTATTTTCAAATGTCGTGTACCCTAGTTTTGAAGACGATGGAATTAAATTTTTATTTCTCATACTTTAAAGGAACTCTTAAAATTACTGGAAGGTCACAATTAAAGCTAGAAGTCAGTGCGCTTTTATGTTTCGCCTTTAGGCTGTGGAGAAACTAATTTATTACGCTTCGTCCTTTCGTCTGTCCGCACGAATCAACCCAAGAAAGGCGGAATGGATTCTCATAAAAATTCATATTCGATAATTTTAATAACAGTTGCATTATAAACTCGAAATGGTGGTGAACATCACTAATATAACAGGCAATATAATTCAAAACCTACATACTTTTCTGCGCTTAATTCTTTAAACATTTGTCGGAGCAAAAAGTATCGAGAAATGCAGAGAACATGGAAATACGTATTTTACATTCAATATATTTTCTGCGTTAACTCTTGGGGTTTTCGAGATATTTAAACAAAGAGACGCCCTGCGCTCATTTCCAAACACGTGTCCGTAATAGTTCAAGCCTGAGTATATTTCATTTAAATTGACATGTTGATTACGAATGGAGATTTACGACAGGTTTGGAATTTAATTGTGCCCTTTCGCCTCAGTCTGGACAACAGACACGCAATCCTCACACGCTGCCTGTAGCCGAGCTCTTTACAGTGTTTTATCATGGCAAGGTTATATTTCCTTTGTATCTATCTATGGTTCTGTAGTCCTTTGTTGCATATTGGTCGCTTTTTTAATTATTTTAATCTATGCACAGTCGGTAGGATCTCCTTGGACGGGGGATTAACCGGTCGCAAAGGCCGCTACCTACACACAGGACAACACAAACACAGAATAAACGTATACTGACATCCAGGCCTTGGGTGGGATTCGAACTCACGATCACAGCTTTCGAGCGAGCAAAGAGAGTTCATGCCTTACATCGCGAGGCCACTGCGATGATCGTGGTCTCATATATATATATATATATATTGTAACATGTTGCGCCACGGAGAACCCCTCCCTACCCAGCAGC